>NC_056731.1:1320354762-1320527262 GCF_019279795.1 Protopterus annectens | reverse complement strand
AAGAAATATCAGGCCAGGGAATGGTTTAGAAGAACATTTACTTAGCTAATTACAATGATATGAGAATTAATTCCTTGGTATAGGGTATATAAGCACATACACAGCTGCATTTTTCCTACCTTAATTATTCTATGAAGAAAGTAAGTATATTCAATAAAATGGAATTAAATTTTTTAATTAGTTTTTTCTCCCCACAAGAAGGAAAATCTGTAGGGAGTTTGGTAGAATACATTGTTTGCAACTCACACAACCTTCACTGAGTGTGAAAAATACTCTTTAGAAATGAGGTCACAACAGGGAACATTCCCTTTTTAAGAAAGTGCCGTGATGTTAGGGTTGATTGTATTAAAAATGCTCTGGAAAAGCCTCCTGTTTAGGTTAAGTGTGATCTTTGCTCTGCAACCCCCCCCCCCCAACCAAGTAAGCATAACTTCAAAATTCTCTATGAATTGTTTTTTAATACAAGTTGATTTTACATTCATGAAGTTTGCTATTGTGACAGAGAAAGGACTGTTTTTCCCCTCAGGTACTCACTATTGCATATTTCATGCTTTATTTTGAAGGGAGCCATTCCTATGGCTACTGCATTGGTACCTTGGCTTCCACAGATGTTTATATCACTGAGGACCCTTCTGGATTTCCAATGTGGTCTTTCTCTGAAGGACACATATGGACAGTGCTGTTCATTTGTACAGAAATATTTCCTCTGGCCTGGAGTAGATTTTGGGACACCCATTATCACTGCTGTATGGTTATAGTAATCTGTCCTTCCCAGTCTGTTAACCTTCTTGGAGTGGTGTCTTGTGCATCCACCCTTCTTTGGAAGTTGATATTGTCGGTTGACTGGACATGTATGCATTCCAGCTTGTTTTTTTTTTCTTTATGAAACATTAAAACTTAGGTGTCTGGTGGCTCCTCTGAATTCTTTTGGCATACTTGTGTTTTTGTATGCACTTCATTTTATCTTTAGTCTGATTCCTGGTTTGAGTGCATTCTGTGAAGAGACTGTATGCCTTCTGTGTTTCTACATTGTTTTTTGCTGTCCTCCAAACAGGAAGGTAGATGAACTGGCAATGTACAACTTGCTCTAGGTGTGTAATTATGACATGCCTGTGAGTGTGCATATAGTTCAAGATGGTGTCATGTCTTACACGTTTTGTTTGCTGAGACAGGCTATGTTTCTGCCTTTCCATGACCGTGAATAACATAAAGTGTGTGCTGAAAATGAATGTGCATATCATTTCTGTGTGCCATCACCATCAGCTGTATATATCAAAGATCCAAAACTAGATGCAGTTTGTCCTTGTTGACATTTGTCAGTCCTGCAGCAACATGGCAGCTGATGATGGAGATGGCACATAGAGATGCAACTTCATCACTTCTGTCAGCCGTGTTTGCATTACTAGTCATGCATTATTTTTGAACATTTGGCTTCAGTAAGACTAACTTAATTTCAGTTTTCATTTTTTAATCAACATTTATGGCCTTTCATTGGTGATTATGCACACACAATGCGTTTCTGTAAGCCAAAAAGAACATATATACCTGTAAATGCAAGGGTCTTCATTCATGTCTCATAGCTTTGATGTCTATCCCAAAAACATGCATAAATCTTTCAGCTAACCCATTTGTTAGAGAACACATTACTAGACAGAATAGTCTGTACATAACCAGTGCTATCAGATGGTAGAGTTAGATGTAAAATATTTTATGCCATCTTGCTTTGTGAAATATCTAAATTCTTCTGTGGTAAAACATACGCCATAACTCTTGACAATTTGCTTTATAAGGCCATTTCTTTTGAGGATTGCTCATAAAGTTGTTACAGTTTTTTTCAGAAGTAATTGAATCCATACATCTATTTTTCACCCTTTAAGAGCATGTATTCACAGAAGAAAGAAACACGGTATATGGGAATGACCACACAGAATCAATACGAACACATTGACATGGAGATAACAGACACTGCTAAGGGTACAAAGTGCCTGTGTGGTGCATTTGGGACCATTGACAAGCAATACAGCTCTTTGTTAAGCCTACAATGTATTTGTCAAGCCAACAGTCTATTTTTATAATTTCTCAGTGTCCTTCATGTATTATGTCTAACATTCTTGAATGCAGTATTGAAGAATTAGTACAGTGTTTCCACGCAGTAAAACCTTTTGCCATCTGGATAACAGTTTTTTTTGGCTATGCTTGAAAGGCATAAGGAATGATCCCCCTTTGGCCCCCTTTTTATTATGATGTCTCAGGCTTGGAATATTGCTGGATAATTTCTGATTTCTCTCTTAATAAGTTTTCTACTTACTGGAAGTTGCTTAATATGTGAATATGTAAAACAACTCCAATGTGTCTGTGGGGGTTCAGCTGTTGTGTTTCTTTTTTTTTCCTGTTTACAGGAATACTTGGGCTAGGCCATACTTTCTAGTGTATTTCTATTGTCACCTATTGCTAATGAAAACAAAATATTCTGTATTCATATCACGGCTACTGCAAAATTTGCACCAAGAGGTTGATAATCACTTAACTTTACAGATATGAATATCTCCTGAACTGCTTTCCTTTTTACTGGTTTGACTGGTGCAACATATTAATTCCAGAAGCGGTTAGTGTGAGATCACTTTCCAGCTTTTGCAGCTTTGAACTCTATGTTAGACCTTAGTGCACATGGCACAGGGCAAGATCAGTAAAATATGAAACTGTCATCATGCTCTGTGTTGACTTTTAGCTTTCACGCGTTTTGGTACTTGCATATCTTTAACAGCAACTTCTTTCATAGCAGATAACAGAGGCAATAATTTCTCAATGGTGGCTTTATTACTACCATTTCTGAATCCGCCTGTACTGCACTATATTGAAGAATGTCATTTTCAGGTGTAGTCTGTTTTTACCATTCGCATTTGTAGACAGGCCCTCCTTCTTAGCCTTATACATGTGAATTCTGCACCTTGGCTTTAGAATCATAGGTCACTGTACATTACATCTTATACATATATTTTTGTGAGAATATGTCTACATTAAGATTCCTGTTTTCACGAAGAATATAAAGTGTAAGGGCCTGCTTGTGATAAAGATAACAGGAACAACTAATATGGCTGCACTAGAGTCCAATTCCATTGTTAATTTCACCCTTGCTTCTTCTGGGGCAGCATATATATAAGGATTGAAGAACTGCAACTATAATGACAAACATGTAAATCATGACAGCTGAAACATGACCATGACACATATCTGTTCTACATTCCATCAGATTCAGACATGGTTGTATGTGTATACTGCTTACTGGAACAAAGGTCGGCACAGAGCTCCATACAGTACAGATAATATCCATTCTAATTTCAACACATCATGATATGATTGCACATGCACTAATACTTTGCCATCAGCAGCACAACTGAGCTTGACAGTGCTGTGCTTCAGGCAGAGAATAAAAAAATTGCAATAAATAATTCTTTGTTTAGTTTGCAAAATGTATTTCTTTATTGAATTTTGAAAACAATTCATTTGGATTTCAGAGTGATGCTGATTAAGTTAAATCAGTCTGTTAAGTATGTCTCCACTCCAATGGTTACACTTGCAACTATATCACACTGTTGAGTAATCTATGCATATATAATTCATCACTGATATTCTGAAGTGCACTGTCATATTAAGGAAGTGTCTGTATTGTCAATGGACATTCTTCAAGCAGGAGACAAAACAAGTGACAGTGACACTATAAATGTTTACTATTTCCATGCAATTATCCAAGAATGAAGTGGCAGGCATGCTTGATTGATAATCCATTGCTTTACACTTGTGAATGTCTTCAGCATCCTATACTGTGAAACAACCCCACACAGTAATGCAATGTACATGAAGGATAGCATATAAATCTTAGCAGACAAGTATATCATTAGATTGGACAAGCACAGTACAATTATGCTGACCTGTCCACACATATGCATTTGCCCCAAAATCTGTGATGCATAGTACCAGGTGTTCCAAACAATGAATTTTTACTAATTAGAAATGTGCTTTTTTTACATCTATAAATGCATACCTCTCCTGTGACACTTGAAACTAATACTGTACTCTATAGATTCTGTATCTAGATAGGTAAGAGGTTCAGTTCTCACTGTGGAGAACTTCTGTGTGCCTTTGTGGGGGTGCCTTGTGACAGTAAATAACACCTCAATGTCAAATGTCTTGTGTCTACGTCCACAGCTGATAATACATGTAACTTTGAAAGCAACTCCCTCTGCACTTTATCCAATTTTAACCGAAAAGGATCAGACATTTCCTGTGGCTCTTATGATTAATACTTTGTGCTGTAGATGGTGTAGCTAGTTAGGTAGGATGTTCAGATTGCACAGTGGGGAACTTGTATGTGTGTGTGTTTCAATATCAGGTACATATAACTTTCTGAACAGACATGCCGTTCAACTTCCAGTTGGTAAAATTTTCACCTGAGTGAGTATTCCATCACCCCCTTATCCCAACTTTACCACAAACATCTTCTGTGCAACACAGTGATGAGGTCATACTGTCAAAAGTGCACTCTTTCCCCATAAAAGTCAGACTTCTCCTGTAGTGCATGTGGCTAATAATTTGATTTCTAGATTGTGCAACTGCTGAAATAGGTGGTTCAAATCTGCTAGTGGTGAACTTGGTGTCTGTGTTTTTTTAATGTTATGGAAGTAAAGCTTCAACAACAGATATGCTCTGTCCACTTCTACTGAAGAGAAAACTTTAACTTTGGACAAGATGTCTCTGCAGATTCTCCCACTTTTAACATAAACATCTTCTCTGCAACATACTGATGAGGTCATGCTGTCAAAAGTGCACTTTCTTCCCTTAAGATTCAGACTTGTCCTGTGGTGCTTGTGTCTAGTAGGTTGTTTTGTAGATTTTATAATCTATAATAGGTAGGTAAGAGATTCAAAAGTAACAGTGCGGAACTTGTGTGTGTGCTTGAATATCAGGGATGTACAACTTTCTGAACAGATGTATTGTATCAATTTCTAATCAAGGGAAGATTATAACATGGAAGAGGATGCCCCATCCCCTTATCCCACTTTTACCATAAACATCTTCTCTCAATTTTACTAGACTACGTAAGTATAGAGGGAGGAGTTTGAATCCAGCAATGATTGACTGCTGTCTGTCGGTGTTTGTCTGTCATTCTGTGTTGAAAAGGCTTCTGATGCATGTAGCTGTTTAATGTTACTGTGCACTTCAACCACCTTCATACATTTTCAGAACATCAACATATGAAAGAATGGTTATGTCATCCATACAATTGGCACTGTCACAACTGTAAAAGAACATCTTGTGTGGTGGGTGCAATTTAGACAGTGTTCTGTACCTTGTGATCTTAGGTAGTCTGTACAAATCCAGCCGTTACTCCTTAGACTCACTTGTGTCACTATGACTGTGAATGCGCAGGTAGATCACAATGCTGTCAGCCTGCTATCTGCTGTGTACATGTATAGCTTGGTGATTTCTACTAAAATGGTTTCTGCTCATTTTTCACATAGAAATGCTTTATTTGGTAATGATTATGCCATTGGATGGCATTTGGCTTTTCCGTGAGAACTACTAAGGCTTATCCTGTGATGTTAGTAGATGAGACTATGTTCTGTATGCTGTTGTCTTAGTAAGGTATGTGTTCAAATCCGTGATTATCCGCACACTGTGCCTGATTTCCAATCTCCCATCACAGTGACAACTGTATTATGTATCATGTGCGTCTGGATATACCTAGCAGCAGGCAATGTTGTGTGAGAAACATACCATATAGCAACAATATTTTAAGGAAATGACAGACACACATATCCTTTGCAGCAATAACATGATGTCACGGCTTTAAAGATCACAATATCTCATCCATGCAACACCAGTGGCACCATGGCACATTCATTCTTCCCAATATCATGCAGCTTTTGTCATCACATAATCAGGTGTTCAAAACCCACATTGGCTGACTGTAAGCATTGCATGTCCTAATGCTGTTATGCATGAATGACATCCATGAGCATTATAATGTGTACAATTACAGTGGGTGAACCCTCAACCATCCCTTGTATTACACAAATCGCAAAACAATCATATGATATAATGACTTCACACAGGTGGAGTCTCACAGCTTTGTTAAGACTTCCACTGTGACAAATGTGATGCATGCACATGTTTGCAGTTGGTGGGCTTATATAACCTTCTGTTCAATTCCACCTAAGGATAACATTATGTGAGTGTATTGACATTATACAATCAACATTGCATGAAGTTATTTTAAATTTTTACTTTAAAGATAGAAATACCAAGTAATTTTGTAATATCCTGGTAGTGTAACAGTTGTTCTGCAAATGTCATGGTGCAAGTGATCCTGCATCACATGCATTCAGTAATAACTTATATAGTATATCTACACAGATACAGTGTGTTTCAAATCTGGGTCAATGTTGTTGGACAAAACAACTGGAACAGCTTCCTTGGCCAGGAAACATTTGATATTGCACTGCTCACAGTTGTGTGAACATTAACATAGTTACCTCCTTCTATCATTCTGACAAAATCATATTGTACACATTATCCTCACATGCCCTTTATTGCTTCACACATTAATTTAATTTAGTTGTGACAAGATCCATTGTTATGTCATGTATCAGACATAGGCAATATACAGCGCTGTTGATATGTAGTATGATATGCAGGGGAGTGAATCTGGTAACATCTGTCTGTCTGTCTGTCATATAACTGTGTCAGAGAGGAGTGACTTAGGCAAAGGAAGTATTTATTGCAGAGTCAGACAGCCACATTTTTAGGCTTCAACCTCTATGGTAGGGGATCCATACCCATTACAATAAGGAGGTACTGTAAGCCCTTCAAGTGTGTGCATCATGACACACACAGCAGCATGCCTATTTCTGTGGTGTCACATATTGATATGCATCTCTCTGATATCTGTCCTGGCTTGTGTTTGAATCTGGCAAGAGGCAAATTTTGAGGATGTCATTGATTGTTTACAGGAATTACTTTCTAAACAAGAATGCACTGCATTGTATGCCTTCTTCCAAACATTTATGCATTAGTGTAATTGTTTTCTTCACACTGTGCATCTTTACTGGACATGAGGACTTACATAACATGGTTTCCTGTATGATATGATACAACATCATAAAGTGTGATTGGACCTGTGTTTGGATGCTTCCTTGTGTGTTTTGTGCTATTTGCATGCTGCTATGGCAGCGTTCACTGTAATGTGTTGTGACCATGCTCGTTATAATCCTTTATTAGATGTGCTCCATCTAAAAATGGAGATCTTGAACTACTGCAATGTCATCAGATCTGTGTTGTTGCCATTTGTTACTTGTGTATTATGATCGCTATTATATTACTGTTTATGATGCACATGTATATAAAACGCTTCTCTAAGACAAGTGTCAGTATAATATACCCCCATCTATGGTTGCCCGAAGACAAATATTAAAATATGTCCCTTTTAGCTGTGCATGACGCAGCTGCTGTACAGCTCATACCTTGTTTATATGTGATGGAGAGGAGGATGCATCACTATGCAAGCAATAATGCTCACCAGGGTGTGTGTTATTGTAGAAATAATGCCCACCCAGGGGTGTTCTGCTCTACATCCCTGGAAGGGCATTATTTCTACAATAACACACACACTGTAGGGCATTATTGTGCTTAGAGAATGGGCTGTCTGCAAAATTGTTGTGTTTTACTTATTTATTTTTTATTAGTATGTTATTTTTTTTTGTATATTTTTGATGTAAAATAGTTCCTCTGTGTAAGGTTTCAAACTTGCTGTAGTATATGTTAATGGTGCTGAGGAAGCATTTTACATCCAAAATATAACACTTTAAAAATATCCAGGTATTGACTTTATTTTTGGTCACTTACTCCTAAAACCTGCAGATAGAAGTTACTAAATAATGACATGCATTCTCGTTTCAGACTTTTATTTCCTTCAGAAGATTCATGCTAACACAAATCCCTTTATTTAAGCAAGTTTGTAACTTTATAAGAGCAATAATAAAAATCTGTTCCTATTTTTGAGCCTTTGTTCCCACTTTATTTTAGGCTTTACCAAATTTCTTCAGTTGAAAGGTCCAGATATGCAAACCTCTTTACTGCTGCTAGTGGTCAATCTCACTCTCTCTCTCTCTCTCTCTCTCTCTCTCTCTCTCTCTCATACATCCACCTCTGCTTTGGAAAATGCATGTTACACAAAACATTTAAAATATGTTCCTATTTTGAGCCTTTGTCCCCTGTTTATTTTATGCTTATTCAGATACCGTGATCTAAGAACATACCTTCCAACTGTGCAGATTTTTGCAGAATGTCCAGATTTTTGCCTCATATCTTTGGTCTGTTCCTCTTAAAAATGTTTCTTTTTTTTGATAAATCACTGGGATGATCTAAAGACTAAAGTCACTAAACAATTACATGTATTTGAGTTTCAGACTTAATGTCCTTCAGAAAATGCATGTTAACTCAAATTCTGTTATTCTAGAAACTTTTTTAAGTTTATAAGAGCAGTATTTAAAATGTGTCCTTATTTCTGTTCCTTTCATCCCCCCATTATGTCAGACTTTGTCCAGATTTCTTGTGCTAAGAGGCTGAGAGGTATGTTTAAGAGGTTGAGAGGTATGCAAGCCTCTTAACTACTGCTGCTGCTGCCAGGCAATGATCAATCACACTCACTCTTCACTCTCTGTCTCTCTCTCTCTCTGTTCAATAACTGCACTGTATATGAATGGCTCATAATGCATCCACTGTCCTTGCTAACCATTATAGCAACTCAGCATGTTACCAACATTATCACTTTACTCCCCTTTTTTACAATGTTGAATTGTGTCACTCTCACATACTTTGTTTACATCAGTTTTAAACACATGTACATGGATAAACACTTGGAAAGAGGATTATTTATTATTACTATCAATATTAATATCTTTCTATTGAAAAATGTTTCTTTGTGGTATATATCTACACTAGTAATATTGTAGTCTGTGTAAATTAACTCAGTTTCACTATACTCAATGATTGGCCTTATTAGAGCTGAGTAAGAGGGTCAGTGACATCCTTGGACCTGGAAGCAATACCTTAATTAATGAGCTGCATGATACAGGATTTCCTCACCATAATGGACATATGCTGGTCAAAATGTAGGTCACTGTCCACATAAGCTCCTAGATCCTGAAAAACTGGGTCATCTCTTTGAAATGTATTATCAATATGGTAGCTCCTCTGGCAGTCAACTTCCGAAAGAATATGATAATGCATTTTTGTCACTTAACTTTAGACCATAATTTTGACAAGATTAGTTGTTTAGGATAAACCTTTATGCAGGATGTCTAAGTCTTTTTGGGCATTGATAACTGAATCTGGCTTGCAGTCATCTGCAAAATGGGTTAGCCATAGATCCTTAGTATTGACTTTAACTTCTGAAAAGGACATGCCAAGCAGGAGAGGTTCCAGCACCAAGCCCTGAGGTACTACACTGGTTACTGATCTTTTAATGCAGGTAGCTTCACCAATTTTGATCTCCTGCTTTCTATGTATGAGTCAGTTGATGATCCAATGAGTGACATAGGGGATTATTCCTAACTGAGTACCTGGATCTAATACGCCAGAATAGGGGATTGTGTTAAAAGCCTTAGCCATGTTTAGGTAGGTGGTGCACACCATTTTACCCTTACCTATGGCTTTGATGACCTTTTCAAAAAAGCCCACTGAGTTACGTAAGCATGACTGACCTGCCTCTGATGAATCAAAACTAAGAAAGGTCAAGTGTTTGGAGATTTCCTATGTCTTTATTGATCAATTCCATGATGATCCTTTCCATGGCTTTGTATATGAGGCTGGTCAGACTTATGGGCCTATAATTTTCTGGGTCTGTGGAGGGTCCTTCCTTGTGCAGGGGAATAACTGTTGCTGATCTCCATTCACATGGTACACGAGATGTTTTACCTGTACTGTCCTAGAACTTGTTTTGACCATCTGCAGTCCTTTTATCACTTTTCCATTTGTGCATTTGCTCACTTTGGTATTCACTATGGTACCTTTTACAGGCTTTTACCATAAATTAGGAATTTCTGGCAATATTCAACATTTTTCTGCAATGAGTATGTTTACCTTTGACTAGCTAATTTATTAAAAACACTCTGTTTAATTCTGCCATAAAGCTGAAGCATTGTTTGCAGCTACTTCCACACACACAACAATTTTAACAATACAAGTGTTATGGTCAAAATAACTTCATACAACACAGTTCAGCAGAGCAGAATAATCTCCTTTTATTGTGAAACAACTCACATGTGGGAGACTAAGCATAGAAAATCTCCACAGTAATACAAAACATTTTAAGAACAATAATTTTACAATCTTCAAAAATAATACAAAAAAAATCTGCAGTTTAAATAATTAGACCACATTAGACATGATACGAAAAAATGGTTAGGAATAGATACAAGTTGCATAGATGAGAATTATTTAATATTTAGAGAAATGTTAGCCAGTTTATAGGGAAATTAAAGGTAAGTTAGAAACAGGAATTGCAATATGAAGTGAGAGACAAGCAGGCTTATGGTATATTTAGAGAGAAAGCCAGGGGTGAGAAATTGATAGAAGTAAGGAAATGGGTGAATGAGGGGGAGTAAGGAGGTGTTAGTATGAATAGGTATTTGCTCACATTTAGGGATATGGTTTATCCTGTTGTTGAGCAAGTTGTTGAGCAAGAAAAGAGTCAGATTTTGGATAGGAAGTCTTTCAGAATGGTGTTGAGGGATGGGAGGAAGGGTATTGACTAGATGGATACAGGAGTTCCTGGCCTTAGCAGCATGGTACAAGTATAGATAATTGCCAGCAGATTTGATAGGTTTGTGGACAGAAGACAGTTTTTGGCCATTGGATCATAATGACCAATTGGAACACAGTTATGTAGAATGGTATTTAGTGCTTGATAAAACAGATGGGTGCAAGACAATTTTATGGGTGGTAAGAAGCTATTTATATGTGTGTTGATTGGGTATTTTAACTAGTTTAGGCTCTTTAGTGCTATACAGTGGTGGGTTCTAAAAGAATATTTGCTGCAAATTTAGAAACTTTGTTATAGCATTGTTCAAGTTTTGATCTTTATGATGCCTGGATGTTTGTAAGGATGGGACTGCCATAAAGTAGTGTGGGGAGGAGATAAGTAGTGACAAGTGTAGTTTTAGTTGCTTTGCTGAAAAATGTTTCGGCTCTGAAAGCATTGGTAATTTTTGATGAGTTTTTCTTATCATTCATTATCATCCCTAATAATTTGCTATGAAAAGTGACTTAAATGATTGTATTATGAAGAGAGAGAGAGGACTTTAATTTTTTTTTCATGAGAGAGGGATTTGGGGAAAAAGGCTAGACGTTTGTTTTTTCAGGGGGGGTTGAGCATGAGTTGAGTTGTGAGTTACAAAGCTATGTTTCGGTGGCTGTTATAGCTACCTGAGTAATTTTGGAAGTATGCCATGTTGTCAGATATGCAAATGAGTGTGGAGTCATCTATGTACTGTATTAGGGAGGCCTGTTGTGTGGATTTGTGGAGTGTGCTGGTGAGAATGTTAAAGAGGAAGGGACCAAGGATAGAACCTTGTGTTACAACAGTGGTGAGTGGGATGTATGGAAAGAGAGTCGGGTAACATTTTACTGACTGATACCTACTGTTAGGTGGATTTTGAACCATGGAAGTATGGGCTGAGAGACAGACCTAATGAGGATATTTGAAGTAGAAGTTTGCTCAGACAAACTGTGTCAAAGGATTTAGACAAGTCTAGAAATAAGGAGGAGAACAGTTTACTGTTATGTCTGGCTTTACTGACAGTATCTATATAGGTTAGAAGTACAGTGCTAGTTCTGTGGAGAAGGATGAAAGCCATGCTGTGTGGGAGATAAGAGTTCTTCCTGCAGGAGATACTTTAGCAATTATTTTTGAATACATTTTTCAAGTATTTTGCAGAGGGAGATAAGATTGCAATATGTCTACAGTTAGTAATGTCTGTTGAATTTCCTCCTTTGTGTACAGGGATAATGTCTGACTTTTTCCAGAGATAGGGAATGTGGGATTCCTGGACTGACTTGTTTATAAGAATTGAGAGAGGATAGCAATGCTATTAGCTACTATTTTAAGGAACTCACTGGAAGTAGAGCGTGGTTGAGTTTGTTTAAAAACAGTTTTATATGGGATGTGGGCACAGGTTTGAAGGTGAACGGGGATGTAGTGATATGTGGCTGTTGGGCAGGGTTGGGATTAGATGCTGGGGAATCCTTGGTTAGTGATGCTATACTATCTATGAAATAAGTTGAATTGCATTGCAGTTTTGAGTGGTAAGTTATTGGGATAGGGGTTAGTGTTGAGTTTTTGACTAGAGTGTAAGATTTCATTACTGGCTGTCCAGAAGTTTTTATGGCTGTGTTTAGAATTATTCTGAAAGTTATTGTAGTACATTTTTTGTCTTAATTTATTTGGTTTCTGGTACGATTCTGAAGTTTTCGAATTATTGTTATGCTTTATATTTTTGCTATTCTTTCCATGCTTTTTCTCTATTCTACGTTAGCATTATACTATTTTTGGATAGCCAAATTGCATTGTTTTTAGTCTCCTTCTAGCATGTGCAAGGATATTTAGGGTATTAAGGAAAGTTGTACTGAATTAATTTACAGTATCATCTAAGGGGAGGATTTTTAGGAAGTTCCAGATAATAGAGTAGTTATGTACATTTCTGGGTTAAAGTTGGAAAGTTTGAGTGTTGTTTTATATACATGTTGTTTAAGTAAATGTGTGAGATGTCTGGTTGTATAGACTGGGAAATGATCACTGAGAAAGTCTGACATTGTAATTGTGGCAGTGCATTTGTTAGGGCACAATACCAGAATCCCATATGATAGGGGATTTGATGTCTTTCTATAATATGGAGGATTACTAATTACTTGTGTGAAACCATATAAACTGATGTTAGATGTACGGGAGTTAGAGTTTATATTCAACTAATTGACATTCACATCATCTAGTAGTATTTTATCTTGTGGAATTGTTATGTATATCTGATGTAAGATATTCTGCAGTATAAAGTGATGTAAAGGACAGTAATACATATCTGTTTCTAACTGTTTATTTTCAGTAAAGTAATAAGAAGATCTTCTGAACTAAATTTTGTTACTGGTTTGTTGTAAGGGGAAATGTGGTAATTGTTGGGAGATTATAAAGCAATATGATCACCTTTCCTCTTTATACAGTCATCATGGATGATATTATACCCAGGAGGTATAATTTCAGAGTTGATATTATACCCAGGAGGTGCAATTTCAGAGTTGCTTATGCTGGCTTTAAACCAAGTTTCAGTTACAGTGAGAATATCAGGCTTATGATGGGTAATCCAGGCATGTATTTTAGCAATTTTATTTCTTATGTTTCTAACACTTATGCCAGCAAATGTTAGATTACTGAGGTTGGGGATTGACCTTTGTGGGGTTAGAGTAGTGAGTGGAAGATAATTGTTTTGATGTCCGTTGTGATAACTGGGGCCAGGATTAAGCTGATTGTCTCCTCCTAGAAGGATTTCAGTGTATTGGGGAATTATTGATACCGATTTATTGAAAGTATTTTTCCACTTAATTTTATTTTGGCTTGAGTTGAAATGGAGGTAATCGGTTTATATTTGGAGTAAAGGTTAGGGGTATCATTAAATAGGTTTGGTAGAATGTGTGGTGAGTGTAGGAAGGAAGTATGAACAGGTGGATGGGATGGAGATGTACAGATGTTGAGAGTTATTTTAGAGTCATGATAGGATTGTAGATGGCTCAGTAGAACAGAGTAAAAGCTGAGGAGTAGAATGATTAAGTAAAGGGATCTGAATTGTATTGATGACAGGTAGTGTGGAAGTAGAAATCAAGAAGAATCAAACAGTTGCAGGACAGTTGGATATTTAATGGTGGTTGAGTATGAAAGCTGCTAGAAGGTAGGTAGGAAAGAAGTATTTTTTGTGAAAGAAAAGAGATAGGTTGTCCTGGTATCTCCTCTGTAATATACATAATAGAAGTGTTTAAAATTCTATAGCATGAAGATGCAGTTAAAACAGGAAGAAGTGAGGCTTTATGTAGGAAAGGTAGAAGTTACAATGTAGAATAGATAGGTACTGTTAGGGAGTGGGTTTGAGGATGACTATAGTGGATACAGTGCAAAGCAGTATAAGAGGGAGAAAGGCAGTTGGCAATGGTTCTAAAAGATGAAATAGAAGTTGGGAATTAGGTAAAAAGAAACAGGAGTGTTTGTATGATAGTAGTTAGGAAATTAAATTTTTATTTTTAATATGCACATTTTGCAATGTAATATTTTTTTCTAGATTCAAGAAGCTTCATGGTCAGCATTTTGCACATAAATAAAATAATGCCTAAAAGTATAATGATAATTTCAATGGGAATAAAAAAATTAAAATACTTCTTCCTCAACTAGAAAAAAGGTTAGTCAACCATGCCAATTAAGAGCTGTCAGCTTCTTTGGCATGAGATAACTCTGCAGCTTTTTGTATAATTTCTAAGTGACTATGAATAGAGTGCTCATTATCAAGAATAAATAAACAGCACTATGTTTGGATGACTGTGCATGTGCCTCCTTTAGTGGCGAGGATGAAGTCTAGTACCATGCAATTATGCAGCACTATACTATATGACAATCACATCAATGGTAGTCTTATTAACTGATTCAAGAGTTGAATTACTCAATATTTCTAGTAATTTAAACAATTTTCTCGATCTTCAAATTGATTTTACTGCCCTGTAGGTAGACAAAATACCAACTCCTGAAATAAAGCCATCACCCACATCCATATGTGACAATCCTTTGAAAGTAGTCTTTTCTATGTTATAATAATAAACCCAAAAGGCAACTACCTTCATACTGCATTTTTCATGTTCTTTGCCTACATCATTTGGGGAGCATTGCAAATTCTTCCTCTGTATATTCTATTATGTCAAACAGTCAGACTAACATGACCAATTTAACAACATCTTGACCAGTCTATTGGTAACCAGGGGTAAGTTTGGTCTCCATGTATGTAATAAAATTCAAGTTACATAGCCATACTCTGTCCTTCAGTCCCATTATATATTTTCCAGGTAGCATTACAGTTTCTCCACCCAAGAGGAAGTGTTCCATTTTAACGTAATAAGTATGTCCCTTCACAGTCATTGATAATTGTAGGAGAACTATTTTGAAAAGGGTAACAAAATGCCAAGAATTACATCTGCCTTTCTTTGTTTTTGGTTAGAAAGATTGTTCTAAATGTTTCTCCTATTTCTATTTCTGTTGTTGGTATTCTAATCAATGGAATACCACCATTATGTGCAGTTGGTATATGTGCACACACCAATCAGTCACTAATATTCATTGTCTTGGCATACGTATACAATGCAGAAGAAAAGTATTAAACTTAGGATGCCAATCTGTTGTTCTTTGCTCAATTTTAACCAAATGTTTACTTCTGTTTTTAACAAAACACATATCTCTAATATAAATTGTTCAGTACTAATCATTCCAATGGCTTCTGATGAAAGAAGAAAGTGCAATAGAAGAATAATGAATGCCAGTATTGCAGTTCCAGTAATACATTCATATGAATATTGGAAAGGCCAGGGCAGGACAGGATTTTTAAAAATTTGTAGGAAAGAATGATACAATATCTTTTTATAGTTCATATAATATTGATTACTGAACAAACTCTACATTTGTCCTGAACAGGCTGAAGTCTTATGGGCAAGGCTTGGTCACCTGACTCATATTTGGTATGATTCCCATTCATCATTTGTTGTAGATGACACTGCTGTGAATCACTAGGCCTCAGTTCCAACTACAGTGACTCTGCTGCGTCACTAGGACTCACTTCCAAACACATTGGTCCCCTTGTTTTTTCTTCTAGTATGGGATGCAACTGGCTCATTATCACTAACAGCTGGAATGGCATCGGTGGCATCTCAACAA
Organism: Protopterus annectens; assembly: GCF_019279795.1. NCBI lineage: Eukaryota > Metazoa > Chordata > Ceratodontiformes > Protopteridae > Protopterus > Protopterus annectens. Next base: position 1,320,511,250 of record NC_056731.1, on the reverse strand, counting down.
CATCCATCACTTTCTTGATATGCAAAATATGACTCCAGGTAGGTGATGCTTCACACTGAATTGCTGTAGCTGTTGCGAGGAGAACCAGGAATGGTCCCTTCTATCTTGGCTGGAAGGAGTGTCTTCTGGAGAATGATGTGATGTGCACATAGTCTCCAGGGACTACATCATGACAGGAGGTGGGGTCAGGCTGTAGTTGATCTGAAATAACTTGAGAGTGAATACACTGTAAAAAAAGAAACAAGAGACTTGTGAAAAAGATTGGATTCTTCAGCATCGTGTAACTCCAAATTTTTAGGCAATTGTGTTGCTGGCACTCATGGGTCTTCCCATTAGAATTTCATGTGAAGAGTATTTTCCAGTTGTACTGACTGCACTATGAGTACTAAATAAAAATAAAAGCAATGTATTTGGCCATTTAAGACCATTTTATTCATATAACTTAGCAATTCTAATTCTTAAAGTCTGGTTCATCCTCTCAGCAATCCCTGAACTTGTGACCTCTGGACAATGATATTGCATGTATACTTTCATAATTTTGCACACTTGTTGTACCACTTGACCTGTAAAGTGAGTACCCCATCTGACTGAATACAACAAGGAACACCAATTCTGGGTATAAGTTGTAACATAACACAAACTACTGACAAGAGACTTCAGACGGCACTAGAAAATTTAATGTTAAGCGCTTTTTGTTTGATAAATTAAACAAACTTCATCAGACATATTGAAAATCATATAAACAGTCACATATATAGAAACAGTTAACCAATCATTTCATTTGGTACACATATTAAATGAGCTACTTTGAACACTTAAAAAGAACTTTTTAAAGGGATAAGCACATTAACAAAAGCTCCACTCTCACTATATTAAAAGTATACATGTAGAAATACAACGCACAGTATAACCAAAACTGTACTACTAATATTATAACTACATGCAATTAATTTTATTTATAATTTATGATAAGCTTAAAATATAATCATAAAAACTTTAAAGAAATAATGAAAATATATAGTGATAAAAAATATGTTGAAAAATTGTATATATATAAGTATATAATGAAACAGTTCAAATGAGAAAAGCAAAAGTGAAATACCAAATACAGGTCATCTTATTAAACTTTTGATTTTCAAAATGCTACTGATAGAACAACCCTCATTCAAACCGGGTGAGTTATACGCATTCAACCTAATCTGCCATATAAACTCAAGTTCTTCTAATCTAAGTGAATCAGGACCACCTCGAGGATTGCAAGGAACTTGATCTATCACTATGAACTTGAAACTATGATTGGGACATTGAACTATATGTTTAGCTAGTGCATTTTCAAGTTTATGCTTTTTAATGGCATACATATGTTCATACATACGGTCACAAAGCCTTCTTTCTGTTTTACCAACATAGAAGGCCAAACATGACTGACATTGAGCTAAATAGACTACCATTTTTGAGTTACAGTTAACTCTCTGCTTCAAATGGTATTGAAAATTATGAATACAGAATCTGTTGGATTCAGAGACATAAGAACAGTAATTGTAGGCCTGGCATTTATACATACCCACTGTTCTAACAGAAGTTCTTGCATGGTGTTCATAATAGGCTTTGAGGTTTTTACCTCTTTTATAAGTCACCATAGGACGTTCCCCTACACTTAAGTAGACACTATTGTCATTCTTAAAAATTTCCCAATTTTTTAACAAAATCTGGAAACAGTCTCTACTATTAAGGTTATACGTTGTGACAAAAGTAGAAACTACAGTGCTTCTTTTTAGAGGGTTGACAGATAGTTCAGGTGACATAAATGGGGAGGTTGCCACCCTGTTAGGAGTGTTAAATGAGTTGTTCAATATAGGTTTATAAAAATGGCTCTGACGTTTAACTGTTACTTCATCAATGATTTCGTCAACCATATAGTCAGAGTACCCACGATGTACAAACATTCCCCTAATATACAGACACTCATTTTTGAAATCATGGTCTAAAGTAGTAATACGGGCAGCCCGGACAAGTTGACCCTTAATTATAGCCCGTTTTTGGTGCAGTGGATGACAACTAGAAAAATGTAACAGTGAGTTACAATATGTATACTTTCTAAAAATAGAAGCTGTAAGTTTTTGAAAAGAGTAGTCTTTAGACAGAAGAACATCAAGATAAGAAATAGAGTCTGCATTAAAAGTATGTGTGAACTTCAAAAAGTTAGTGGTGGTGTTGAAGTACTCCACGACGGACTCACTAATAGAACTGTCACCATCCAACAGGATAAAAATGTCATCCAAATAACGGGTATAAAATATTAACTGGTCATTGAACACACAGTTGTTAATAACAAACAGGTGTTCCCAATGGGCCATAACCATGTTAGCAACACTTGCCCCACACGGAGAACCCATGGCAACACCAATTTTTTGAAGGTAAAAATTTCCTTCAGAGGTGAAATAATTTGTCAAGGATTATATCCAGTAATTCTTGAACTAAATTCAACTCGTTTTTGGTGCAACCCTGAAGTTTTAACACTTCAGCAGCCCATTCTATAGCTATGTCGTGTGGAATACATGTATAGAGGTCCTTTACGTCGATAGTTAGAACATTATATCTAGGGTTGATCTCCAGTTGGTTGACTCTGTTTAAAAACATCCATGAATCCTTACAGATTTGTTTCAAGTTAACCAAATATTTTTGTAAAATAGAGTCGACAACCTTAGCGCATGGATAAGTAGGAGATCCTCTACCATCGACTAAAGGGTGCATTGGGGGTTTTTTATGATCTTTATGGATCTTAGGGATACCAAATAAATGAGGAAATTTAGGATAAGAAGTTGATAAAGTTGTATATACACTGGGTTATTCTACCCTCAATAAACATGTCCTCAATAGCATTCTTAGCTGTTAAATAAGCTTTATTGATTTCTGATAATGAACTCTTAATATAGGAAGGTGAGTTCAATAGATGAATCATCCTTTTGTTGTAATCAAACTTGTCAAATACCACTACACCACCCCCTTTGTCAGGTTTACACAGCCTGATGTCATTCAGTTGTATAAAATCAAGGCATTCCCTTTCTTTAGAAGACTTGTTACCATGGAGTCCCTTAAGCTGCAAGGACTGAGCACTGTTACGAATATCAAGTTCACAAACAAGCTCAAAGATTTGTAATAGGGGATGCAGTGGGGGTTGTATGTGCTAGGAATCCTAAAATTATTGGTATCAGCCAAAGCCATATTCCCCATCATTAAGTTAAGATTAAGTTTTCTAGTGAATAATTTTAAATCAATAATTGTTTTAACAACATCAAGTTTCAAAGGTGGTACATACGTGTTCCCCTTAGCAAGTAACTCAATCAAGTCTGGTGAAATATCAACTGAAGAAAAATTATGTACTTTAAAATCACCACTTGAATTATAAAGTATAATGGGACTATCAGGTATTGAAGCTGAAACTTCTTCAGCTGACAAGAAATTGACCACAGCTTCTACAGGGTTAGTCAAAACGTTAACACTGTCAGAAACTGAGGATGTATTAGGAACATGTGTAACTACTGCTAAAGGAAAAATCTCCAAGTTGTGTGAAACATTGGAACAAGGACAAACATCACAAATTAGTTGTACTTCTGCTTCTTTTTCTGGTTGAAATATCCTGTTTGTTGTTTTGTCTTGCTCCTAAAGAATTAGGGTCATTAGATCTTAAATTGTAGTATCCAGACTTGTTACCATGTTGTGTTAAATCATTTCTACCAGGCATAGGTTGAGTAGACTCATCTAAATTAATAATGTCAGGAGATGCATTGTCTACGACATGGTAGTTCACTTTATTAGATAAAGGATTTCCTTTACTAACACCAGGGTGAACTGAACTGGTAGACCCTTGCCAAACTTGTGCTGGAGACGGTCGAGGGTATGCTGTTCCATCATTGTATGCTTTCATGTCTCTGTCAAGTTTTTTAACCTTGTTACCCTTCAGCTTATTTAAATATTGATCAATGCTAGAAAAAGTCCTGTTGTATTCGTATTTATACCGAAAAAATTTGGCATCAAGTTTGATCTTTTCATCTAGTTCACACACCAATTTGGTTAGATTGACTACCGAAAGAGAGTAGTGTTTAGACATTAATTCAAGTAGTTCCAGACCTTGACGGTCAAACAAAACCAATAATTCCTTATGAAAAGGAGAGTTAGCCTCCAAACCCGTAGGAAATTGGAAATGTCTCAAGCCTTTTGGTACAATTTTATGCTTGAGGCATTCCTGGAAATAAGAAATTTCCAGTTGTGTTTTCCTTAGTTTAACCGATAATTTGTCCAATTCCTTAAGGTTAGCTGCAATACCCAGTTGCTCATTGTCATTATCTGTACTACATTGTGGTAAATCATTTGTTATTGTACCAAAAGAAAAATTATAAGCCAGCCAATTATTAATATTAAAAGAAAGACCATCTTTTACCGTGTTAGATAGTACTGCTTCGGTTAACGGTAATCCTACAGCAGGGTTGAAAAGTGGAGGTACTGCTGAATTCGAAGAAGTGTCAGGGATTCCATTGTTGCCGCGACAGTCCCTGCTGTTATTACAGCCAGCCAAAGCCTGTTGTTGATTACATCCACCCAATTCGCTAGCCGGAATACTCCTCTGCCCGCATGGGATATTGTAAGATGAAGAACCAGATGGTAATCCTTGACCGGCAACACGAACTGCTTCAACCGCAGTATTTCCACCAGGTGAACAAGGAAGCTGTGAGAGAGGTGCTTTTTGCACATCGTAATGACGTTCAATGTTATCCAAATGTGCCATAACACAGTCTAAGCGCGAAATTAGAAAATTAAAGTTCTTATTCTCCGTATCCGAAGCTTTTGACAATACCAAGTCACTCGACTTGTCTCCGTTCTTTAAAATTCCAGGAGTGTTTGTAAAAAGCGTGCCACTGTCCTCCGACTCTAAACCAGACACCATGTAAAAAACTGATAAATCCAAACAGCGAAAAGACAAACTGGAACTAAACACAAACTACTGACAAGAGACTTCAGACGGCACTAGAAAATTTAATGTTAAGCGCTTTTCGTTTGATAAATTAAACAAACTTCATCAGACATATTGAAAATCTTATAAACAGTCACATATATAGAAACAGTTAACCAATCATTTCATCTGGTACACATATTAAATGAGCTACTTTGAACACTTAAAAAGAACTTTTTAAAGGGATAAGCACATTAACAAAAGCTCCACTCTCACTATATTAAAAGTATACATGTAGAAATACAACGCACAGTATAACCAAAACTGTACTACTAATATTATAACTACATACAATTAATTTTATTTATAATTTATGATAAGCTTAAAATATAATCATAAAAATTTTAAAGAAATAATGAAAATATATAGTGATAAAAAATATGTTGAAAAATTGTATACATATAAGTATATAATGAAACAGTTCAAATGAGAAAAGCAAAAGTGAAATACCAAATACAGGTCATCTTATTAAACTTTTGATTTTCAAAATGCTACTGATAGAACAACCCTCATTCAAACCAGGTGAGTTATATGCATTCAACCTAATCTGCCATATAAGCTCAAGTTCTTATTCTACCCTCAATAAACATGTCCTCAATAGCATTCTTAGCTGTTAAATAAGCTTTATTGATTTCTGATAATGAACTCTTAATATAGGAAGGTGAGTTCAATAGATGAATCATCCTTTTGTTGTAATCAAACTTGTCAAATACCACTACACCACCCCCTTTGTCAGGTTTACACAGCCTGATGTCATTCAGTTGTATAAAGTCAAGGCATTCCCTTTCTTTAGAAGACTTGTTACCATGGAGTCCCTTAAGCTGCCAGGACTGAGCACTGTTACGAATATCAAGTTCACAAACAAGCTCAAAGATTTGTAATAGGGGATGCAGTGGGGGTTGTATGTGCTAGGAATCCTAAAATTATTGGTATCAGCCAAAGCCATATTCCCCATCATTAAGTTAAGATTAAGTTTTCTAGTGAATAATTTTAAATCAATAATTGTTTTAACAACATCAAGTTTCAAAGGTGGTACATCGTGTTCCCCTTAGCAAGTAACTCAATCAAGTCTGGTGAAATATCAACTGAAGAAAAATTATGTACTTTAAAATCACCACTTGAATTATAAAGTATAATGGGACTATCAGGTATTGAAGCTGAAACTTCTTCAGCTGACAAGAAATTGACCACAGCTTCTACAGGGTTAGTCAAAACGTTAACACTGTCAGAAACTGAGGATGTATTAGGAACATGTGTAACTACTGCTAAAGGAAAAATCTCCAAGTTGTGTGAAACATTGGAACAAGGACAAACATCACAAATTAGTTGTACTTCTGCTTCTTTTTCTGGTTGAAATATCCTGTTTGTTGTTTTTGTCTTGCTCCTAAAGAATTAGGGTCATTAGATCTTAAATTGTAGTATCCAGACTTGTTACCATGTTGTGTTAAATCATTTCTACCAGGCATAGGTTGAGTAGACTCATCTAAATTAATAATGTCAGGAGATGCATTGTCTACGACATGGTAGTTCACTTTATTAGATAAAGGATTTCCTTTACTAACACCAGGGTGAACTGAACTGGTAGACCCTTGCCAAACTTGTGCTGGAGACGGTCGAGGGTATGCTGTTCCATCATTGTATGCTTTCATGTCTCTGTCAAGTTTTTTAACCTTGTTACCCTTCAGCTTATTTAAATATTGATCAATGCTAGAAAAAGTCCTGTTGTATTCGTATTTATACCGAAAAAATTTGGCATCAAGTTTGATCTTTTCATCTAGTTCACACACCAATTTGGTTAGATTGACTACCGAAAGAGAGTAGTGTTTAGACATTAATTCAAGTAGTTCCAGACCTTGACGGTCAAACAAAACCAATAATTCCTTATGAAAAGGATAGTTAGCCTCCAAACCCGTAGGAAATTGGAAATGTCTCAAGCCTTTTGGTACAATTTTATGCTTGAGGCATTCCTGGAAATAAGAAATTTCCAGTTGTGTTTTCCTTAGTTTAACCGATAATTTGTCCAATTCCTTAAGGTTAGCTGCAATACCCAGTTGCTCATTGTCATTATCTGTACTACATTGTGGTAAATCATTTGTTATTGTACCAAAAGAAAAATTATAAGCCAGCCAATTATTAATATTAAAAGAAAGACCATCTTTTACCGTGTTAGATAGTACTGCTTCGGTTAACGGTAATCCTACAGCAGGGTTGAAAAGTGGAGGTACTGCTGAATTCGAAGAAGTGTCAGGGATTCCATTGTTGCCGCGACAGTCCCTGCTGTTATTACAGCCAGCCAAAGCCTGTTGTTGATTACATCCACCCAATTCGCTAGCGAATACTCCTCTGCCGCATGGGATATTGTAAGATGAAGAACCAGATGGTAATCCTTGACCGGCAACACGAACTGCTTCAACCGCAGTATTTCCACCAGGTGAACAAGGAAGCTGTGAGAGAGGTGCTTTTTGCACATCGTAATGACGTTCAATGTTATCCAAATGTGCCATAACACAGTCTAAGCGCGAAATTAGAAAATTAAAGTTCTTATTCTCCGTATCCGAAGCTTTTGACAATACCAAGTCACTCGACTTGTCTCCGTTCTTTAAAATTCCAGGAGTGTTTGTAAAAAGCGTGCCACTGTCCTCCGACTCTAAACCAGACACCATGTAAAAAACTGATAAATCCAAACAGCGAAAAGACAAACTGGAACTAAACACAAACTACTGACAAGAGACTTCAGACGGCACTAGAAAATTTAATGTTAAGCGCTTTTCGTTTGATAAATTAAACAAACTTCATCAGACATATTGAAAATCTTATAAACAGTCACATATATAGAAACAGTTAACCAATCATTTCATCTGGTACACATATTAAATGAGCTACTTTGAACACTTAAAAAGAACTTTTTAAAGGGATAAGCACATTAACAAAAGCTCCACTCTCACTATATTAAAAGTATACATGTAGAAATACAACGCACAGTATAACCAAAACTGTACTACTAATATTATAACTACATACAATTAATTTTATTTATAATTTATGATAAGCTTAAAATATAATCATAAAAATTTTAAAGAAATAATGAAAATATATAGTGATAAAAAATATGTTGAAAAATTGTATACATATAAGTATATAATGAAACAGTTCAAATGAGAAAAGCAAAAGTGAAATACCAAATACAGGTCATCTTATTAAACTTTTGATTTTCAAAATGCTACTGATAGAACAACCCTCATTCAAACCAGGTGAGTTATATGCATTCAACCTAATCTGCCATATAAGCTCAAGTTCTTCTAATCTAAGTGAATCAGGACCATCTGAAATTTTTACCTTCAAAAAATTGGTGTTGCCATGGGTTCTCCGTGTGGGGCAAGTGCTGCTAACATGGTTATGGCCCATTGGGAACACCTGTTTGTTACTAACAACTGTGTGTTCAATGACCAGTTAATATTTTATACCCGTTATTTGGATGACATTTTTATCCTGTTGGATGGCGACAGTTCTATTAGTGAGTCCGTTGTGGAGTACTTCAACTCCACCACTAACTTTTTGAAGTTCACACATACTTTTAATGCAGACTCTATTTCTTATCTTGATGTTCTTCTGTCTAAAGACTACTCTTTTCAAAAACTTACAGCTTCTATTTTTAGAAAGAATACATATTGTAACTCACTATTACATTTTTCTAGTTGTCATCCACTGCACCAAAAACGGGCTATAATTAAGGGTCAACTTGTCTGGGCTGCCCGTATTACTACTTTAGACCATGATTTCAATAATGAGTGTCTGTATATTAGGGGGATGTTTGTACATCGTGGGTACTCTGACTATATGGTTGACGAAATCATTGATGAAGTAACAGTTAAACGTCAGAGCCATTTTTATAAACCTATATTGAACAACTCATTTAACACTCCTAACAGGGTGGCAACCTCCCCATTTATGTCACCTGAACTATCTGTCAACCCTCTAAAAAGAAGCACTGTAGTTTCTACTTTTGTCACAATGTATAACCTTAATAGTAGAGACTGTTTCCAGATTTTGTTAAAAAATTGGGAAATTTTTAAGAATGACAATAGTGTCTACTTAAGTGTAGGGGAACGTCCTATGGTGACTTATAAAAGAGGTAAAAACCTCAAAGCCTATTATGAACACCATACAAGAACTTCTGTTAGAACAGTGGGTATGTATAAATGCCAGGCCTGCAATTACTGTTCTTATGTCTCTGAATCCAACAGATTCTGTATTCATAATTTTCAATACCATTTGAAGCAGAGAGTTAACTGTAACTCGAAAATGGTAGTCTATTTAGCTCAATGTCAGTCATGTTTGGCCTTCTATGTTGGTAAAACAGAAAGAAGGCTTTGTGACCGTATCTATGAGCATATGTATGCCATTAAAAAGCATAAACTTGAAAATGCATTAGCTAAACATATAGTTCAATGTCCCAATCATAGTTTCAAGTTCATAGTGATAGACCAAGTTCCTTGCAATCCTCGAGGTGGTCCTGATTCACTTAGATTAGAAGAACTTAAGCTTATATGGCAGATTAGGTTGAATGCGTATAACTCACCCGGTTTGAATGAGGGTTGTTCTATCAGTAGCATTTTGAAAATCAAAAGTTTAATAAGATGACCTGTATTTGGTATTTCACTTTTGCTTTTCTCATTTGAACTGTTTCATTATATACTTATATATATATACAATTTTTCAACATATTTTTATCACTATATATTTTCATTATTTCTTTAAAGTTTTTATGATTATATTTTAAGCTTATCATAAACCTAACCTACTTCAACAAACCCAGCTAACTATAGCTTACAAGATCCTTCATCATCCAGATTCCATCCCTGCACAGCGTAATTTAATCACCCCATATCTAAACCTAACTAGTCTGCGTTCAGCAAACAGGCTACTTGCTCAAACAGTCAAATCCTGCAACTCTGGAGGCGACTCACTGTTTGCAAATTCCATTGGTAAAATATGGAATTCCCTTCCGCCTCAACTCACCACCATCACCTCTTTATCCAAATTCAAGAAAAATCTAACCCTTCACTTTAAAAATCAATGGCTCTGTCAATGTTCCAAGCCAGACTAAACCTTCTACTCTCCGTAACCCCACTTCCCTCATGTCTTCCTCTAGGCTCTTCCTCTATCTAGCATTTACTCTGACATTTTCACCTTTCAACCTTATATGTAGTGAGTTCTTCAATTACATAATCCTACTGTACCTACATAATAGTCCTATATGTTTATCAATTATATTACCTCATCGTACCTACGTATTAGTCTTAGTATAGAGCAGAAGTTTCTCTGATCACTTGTCTCTTAATATCTATGTATTAATTATCAAAACTTGTAACATTTTCTCTGTTTATAAGGATGTAAACTAATGTCAATGTTGAGTTTATAAGTATGTAACTAATGTCAATGTGGAGCTTTTCTCCCCGGGCCTCCGCTGAAAATGGACATGTATCCAGTCGGTTTTTCCCGGTCACCAAATGTAAAATAAAATAAAATAAATAAATAAAAAATTATAAATAAAATTAATTGTATGTAGTTATAATATTAGTAGTACAGTTTTGGTTATACTGTGCATTGTATTTATACATGTATACTTTTAATATAGTGAGAGTGGAGCTTTTGTTAATGTGCTTATCCCTTTAAAAAGTTTTTTTTAAGTGTTCAAAGTAGCTCATTTAATATGTGTACCAGATGAAATGATTGGTTAACTGTTTCTATATATGTGACTGTTTATAAGATTTTCAATATGTCTGATGAAGTTTGTTTAATTTATCAAACGAAAAGCGCTTAACATTAAATTTTCTAGTGCCGTCTGAAGTCTCTTGTCAGTAGTTTGAGATTAGTTCCAGTTTGTCTTTTCGCTATTTGGATTTATAAGTTGTAACATATTTTGGTGACCATGGTTGCATCATTTGTAGCATGACAGTAAGCTTCAATCCATCCATAAATAACATCTACAATTACTAAAACACACTTACATTTCTGACACTGTGGTAATTCAATAAAGTCGCACTGTAAACAACAGAAACATCCTCATGGCTTTTTCAATGGCTGCGTAGGGACAGGAATACTTTATAATACTTTATACTCTACACAAATTTACACGTATTTACAAAATACTGGATGACTTCAGAAATGTGAGGGGGATGCCAAGCAGTCAAACTTTGTCTCATTTATGCATTTTTCCCAAATGAGAGGGCAAAAGATAAACTTGAACCAATTGTACTAGAAAGGAACGTAGGCTTACTAGCCTCCCATTTGGATGGTGCCAAATTGAGTCTGGGGAGTGGCTAAAGCCATCATGTATCCACCTTACCTTTTCGGAGTCATCATCTTGTTTTTGAAAAGAGAACAATTCCTGTAAAGAAACAAAAACATTAGTTTCTTGTAATTGCAGCAAAAATGAAGCCTGAGCAGGATACGACAATGCAGTCTGTCTGGGCGTCATGTCTGAAAAAATGTTTCCCTTTGAGATGGAATTTAAAAGTCTTATGAGCAGCACACTTGACCATCTTTATTTCCCTCGGTAACAGGAGTTCATTTAACAGTTCATTAACAAAATGGAATTTTCAATAAGAGTTCATGCTGATATCATATACCCTGTTTCTCTCCAATATGTCCCAATGTCATGACCTACCCTATAAACATAACATAGAGGGTGTAAAGATTGTTATGGTTTTGTCTTTTGCTAATTTGCATGCTTCGGTAATGGCTAAAAGTTCAGCTATTTTAGCAGACTCATTTCTGTTCAATCGCTCAGTCAATAGTACTTGACCTACTAAGCACATGGAGAATTCTACTACTAGTGTGCCATCTTCTCTTTGGACACAGGATCCATTGACAAATAAAAGCAACTCAGAATTCAGTAATGGGACATCTTTTAAATCAAATGACAGAATCATAGGAGGAAGCACGTAGTTAAGTACAAAAACACAATCAATGGGTTCACCTTCATCTGCTGTAGGAATTAAAGAAGCAGGGTGATGAGGTGATATCTAATGATCTGCAGAGAAAGTTTATTAAGAAAGATAATTCATATTTAGATCATCATGAAGCAGATAGATATTGGGCCAGATTCACGATGGCTTGCATGGAGTCTAAGAGTAGAGTAAGACTCCATGCAGCCATCATGTCCGACGAGCGATCCAGGAACAGCCTGCAGGGGCATGCAAGAGAGCTCCTAAAATGGCTCTTACACGGCCAGGGCTGGGATATGCAAATTACCTCAATTGCAGGTGAAAGGCATGCAAATGAGGTAGATCTGCGATTCAGGAATCCCAAACCTGTCCGAGTAAGAGCAGTGTTATTTGCAGAAATGTACTCAGTTGACAACTGAGTACCGTTCTGCAAATAGCAAAACGGAGCCATGACAGCTCCAAATAAAGGTTGCATCCAGTGCAGGAAGCATGCCAATGGCCAAATATAGGGCCATTGGAAATGTTTCCTGATGCAACATGAAAAAAATAATTTATTTTTTCTCCGATTTCCGATGTTTAAGCGTAGTGCAGCACCGCACAAACAGGCTGTGCTCTAAAACCCAGAAAACTAAAAATTAAAACCCACAAAGGTGGATCTTATTTAAATTGTTAATGTACAATACAAGGGAATGGCAGGTTGAAGACAACATGGCCACTGAGAAGAGGTTGCTAAGGGGGGAAGCTCAGTCTATGAGATGTAACCAAGCATTAGTGGGCAATCCTATGTAAATGAGGGTTAGGATAGTGAATCGCAAGTCTACATAGCAAATGAACATTGTCAGTGGAGTGTAGGAGTAGGATAAGGGGAGTAACAGAGTAGAAGATAGGTGACATCATGAGGGGGGTATGTATGAAAGAAGTGAAGCTCATTGGAGCAGAGTGGCATGTGTCAGCTGTCATTTACACATCATGGAAAGAGGTGTGTCAACAGGTAGGCTAGGGAAAGGCAAGAAATGGAAGGTGTATGCCGTGGATAACACCAAAGTTTCTTGCTGAGCGTGTATGTGCGCATGTGCGTGCCTGTAAACCCGAGTAAGACAGAGTGCGCTTGTAAGCATGAGTGTGCGCATTTAAGCTGGAGTAAGCTAATATAAGGCTGTTTAAAGAGTTGTAAGTGCGTTTGTGCTGGTGTGCATGTGTTTTAACCCGAATAAGCAAGTTTTAGTCCATGTAAGCATGTGTGCATGCGTGTTAGCTGCTGTGCACGTGTTTGCGCTTGTATGCGTGGCGCTCCCCCCTGAGGAAACAGAAAGGAAAAAGGAAGCACAAGAAATAGTAGGAATACTAGCAGAGCGAGGAGGTGAAAACAATCAGAATCAGGCAATTACACAGGCAGTACACTAGCCCAGCCCAGCCTAGCACTTAAAACTCTGCAAACAACAGTCCATTATGTTTCTCACAACAGACACTGCAGTAAGCTAATAGAAGTGAAAACTGAAAAAGCTTTACTGAGACAAAGAAATGTTAGGGGCTGCCATTGCTGTTATAAGGCTACATATGCAACATGCTGAGGGTGGTGACAATGGAAATGCTGCTGGACAACCCACAGTGAGGAGACGGAGAAGAGTGTACAGGCCCAGGGTAACCTACCAGGGGCTACATGAGCTGGAGATAGTGGAACGCTATAGAGTGGACAGAGACCTCCTGCAGCAAATTGTTGAGCTGTGCAGGCCACGACTCACACATAGAACAAACAGAGGGGAACCCATCCCAGTGGAAACCAAGGTATGTGTTAGCCTAAGAATATTAGCAACAGGTACCTTCCAGAGACCAACTGGTGATATGATGGGGATATCACAGGCATCAGCATCCAGGGTACTGCACCAGTTCCTGGATGTCATGTCAGCACATGTCGGTGATCATGTATATTTCCCCAATTCCCATGAGGTACTGGCCAGCAATATGCGTCTCTTCCAGCAAATAGCGGAATACCCTGAGGTAATGGGTGCAATAGACTGCACGCACATAAGCATCAAAGCACCAGCCGGTGAGCGGGGTAGGGTCTACTTCAACCGCAAGGGCTTCCTCTCCATCAACTGCCAGGTCATGTGTGATGCCCAGGGCATAATACTGAATGTGTGTGCAGGCTGCCCTGGAAGCTACCATGATTTCCATATCTGGCATCTGACACAGCTGTACCAGACATTTGCCAATGGGGACATCCCACATGGTCACCTAGTGGGGGATGCTGACTATGCACTGGAGCCGTGGCTGATGACACCCATCAGAAACGCACACACACCTGAACAGGAACGCCATAATGAGGCACACGCACAAACACGTAATGTAATAGAGCATGTGTTTGGGCTGCTCAAGTCACGGTTCCAGTGCCTGGACACATCTGGTGGAGCCTTGCAGTACTCACCAACTACATGTACCCAAATTGTCATGGTATGTGCTATGCTACATAATATGATCCTGCAAAAACAGCTGCAGCAGGACCAGCATAGGCCTGGGCCAGACAGCTCCCCACCATTGCCAAGGCCATCACAGGCAGAGCGTGACTCGGAGGAGGAACAAACTGAGCCTGCCCCAGTAGGCAGAAGGAGGCATGTCCAGTATGCTTTGGCCTTGGCAAAGAGGCAACGCATAGCACATACACTGGCTCAGTAGGAACTCTGGAAATGATACCTCTCTCTGACTCGCACATATAGTAAAAGGGATGCCTAAGTTGACACTACCTGCTTTCAAACATGTACAGGGAGTGTAGTATGTGCATCTGACATAGGCAGCCCTGCAGCACCACCTGAGGCATGATTGCCATGTGCTAAGCAATATAAAGCAGTGCTAAACAGCATTTACCACCATGTAGTATATGCAAACAAAATTGCACACACCAACTAGCACAACTGTGGTCAATGTTGAGTAATATTGGGCAACGTCCAGCAATGTTGGTGAATACTGAGCAATGTCGGACAAGCCTGGTCTAAGTAGGGCATAGCTGAACAAAAGCCAACATGCTCATATTTGCTTAACTGGCCCTTAAGCAGTCTGGTCTGCTCAGTATGAAAATATAAAGCAGAGATGGGCCTCGAACCCAGGATACTGTGCATTATAGTTACAGTACTGAACCACTAAACCATGACAGTATTGCAGTGGTCAGCCTGTATGAAGGAATGTTTATCTCATGGAAACCCTGCAGGCACAGCATAATCCCTGTCGAGTTATGACACAAAGGTGAGTCCTGCAGTAAGAACAGAACCTGACTTCTAACACACACAGTATAAATGTTAATATTGGTCATGTTCACACACATCAACAAATGTAGTGGACCTCAGATAGCAACATACTGAAAGGTCACACTGGGCATGCTCACACACTTGAATAAATGAGACAAATGTCAGGCA
The DNA here is from genome assembly GCF_019279795.1 of Protopterus annectens. Taxonomy (NCBI): domain Eukaryota; kingdom Metazoa; phylum Chordata; order Ceratodontiformes; family Protopteridae; genus Protopterus; species Protopterus annectens. The sequence continues at coordinate 1,320,495,882 of NC_056731.1, read as the reverse complement.
ACAAAACATGGAAAGCCTGAACTGGGCATGCTCACACACTTAGGCCATGTCTGAGTACAGTAGTGGGCCATGCATATCTGGCAGTTGCATGTGTTAACCCAGGAACATCTCACTATCCAGCAATCCCCCCCTGTGCACATAGTTATATGACAACAGACACATCTATAATATAGTGGAACCCTGTCATAATCAAATATGTTCTGCAGATACCTAAGTTGTTCATAGAAACTGGTAAAGCAAAGACAATAAAGACCTGCAAACAGTGTCAGCAATAAACATTGTGCATCCTGAACATTAGCATAGGTTCAGAGGTCGATAGGCTATTTGCCCTAGGGCATGTACAAGCCTAGACAGAGTGTGTTTGGCATTCGCAACCCTGTCAGATTACTACACTGTGCATGTGAATAGTAATTCTGGGTTGGGTATATCTGTAAACAACAGGCACACATCATATCTGAGTAGGTGGTAAGCGACTGAGTAGAGCTGGAGTTACTGCATCCGAACTGTGCAGGGCATCCGTGTGAGTCCCTAGATCTGCTTGGTGAGGAACTTCTGTGGCTAGTACAGTTGCTGCAGGTGTCGGTTAAGGTACACCCCAAATGTGGCATTGTAACCAAGCATGGTTGTGATGAGTATAGGGGCACAATGACCTCACTCGATCTAGATGTGAAACCATATGGGATAAGGTGGCCCATATAGAAAGTGTGTCCAACCACTTTGGCAACATGAATGTCAAAGGTGACAGTACGAACAAGTCATGTCCCCAAATCCCTAACAACTCCTACCATATGTAATGGAGTACTACCTATGTGGTAATGTGTGGGCATGTTGTCATTCCCAAAGGGGATGACTATGCAACTAACGGAATTTAGCTGTAGGCCATGGCTCAGGCACCAGTCATCCATCTCTGTGAGACCCTGTTTGTGTATGCATGTGGCAGCTGGAGAGTTGATCATGGCACCCAGTATGCAGTCAAGTGCGAACATGGGCAGCCATATTCCCCCTGTGGTAGCCTGTACATCAGACAAATATATACACTGAACAAGAGAGGTCCCAGGACTGAGCCGTGTGGGATGCCAAATGTAACTGGTGTATAGTCAGACATGGCACCTGCAATTCTGACCATGTGGGTGCTAACCCTGATCCTGGTAGCAATCCATCGTGTGAGATATGTGTCCATATTGACACTGGTGAGCCTATGCATAATGGCCCAGTGGGTTATTGTGTTGAAGGGTTTAGCAAGGATCAGGTAGGCTGTGTGGACAACTGTCCCTATGTTGATGGACCTGTTAACCGTTTAAAGAATACAAACAGGTTCAAGAGGCAAGGTCTGCCCACAACAACGCTGAAATGTGCAGGACACAGTGTCTGTAGGTTCCCGATGTCTATGTGTATGAGCCCCATGACAATACGCTCTATAGCTTTGCAGAACAGGCTATATAGGCTTATAGGGCAATATTGTCTGTGGTCCATTGTGGCACCAACTCTGTGGAGTGGGACCACTGTCGCTGTACGCCACTCCTTGGGTACATATCCTGTAGTAACTCCGATATTGAACAGTGATGTAATGTGAGGGTTACGTCTGTCATGAAGCTCATGTAGGATGCAGGCTGGGACACCGTCTGGTCCCACTGATGATGTGATGCATGCTTTGGGGAGCGCAGCACTCACCTGTTACTGTGTGATGTCAGGGAAGTTATACTCTGTTGGGATGGATAGTTGCTCCTTAGGGGGGATGGGGGGAGACATCTGCACTGAACCTGTTTGCCAGGATGTTGGCAATGCCAGTGGGTTCAGGGTAAGTTTAGTCAGTATGCAGTAACTCACAGCATATCAGTGAGTGTCCACCCAGGTTCCTGACATAACTGAAGAAGGCCGTGTGATAGTCCGATGTGTCTGGTGCAATTGTCCAGTAGAAGTGGCCTTTAGAAAAGTTCATGAGTGATTGTAGCTATCTGCTAGTACAAATCACAGATGCCTTCCCTGTCTGGGATTGTGCTCTATCATGTAGTAGCTTCCTCCTAATGTTGTACAGCTTATTAATGGCTGGCATCTACCAGACAGGTCCCCTGCCATTGGAGGAGTGAGTCCTGTTGTTATTTGGGATAGCACAATCCATGTAGTCCACTAGGTGTCCATAGAATGTGTATGTAAAGGATTCAGCAGTGTGACCCATATTTGCCACTGTCTCAGGGTCTCTGAAGGATACCACCTTGCTTTGGTGAAGTGAGACATTGGCTCATGAGAAGTTCACCAAGATTACCCAAGATGGGTGTGTGGAGGGTATATGTATGTCCAGTGAGATATATGTATGTTCTGACCTTACCAATGAGGGGTATATCGCTGGTGTGGAACATAGAGTCCCCATGTTAGTGATGATCAGGTCCAGTATGTATTCCCCCTTGTGGCTGTGCTGACTGGTTGTGCCATAGCATATGAGTTTACAAATTGTAGCGACTGTTGGATGAGGGTGGTGGGGCTTGAGTAGTATCCCTAGTCAATATTTGTGTATATGAAGTCACCCAATACAATGGTGTTTGTGGAGACCTTCATATTCTCCATAGTTCCCATGAAAGCCGAGTGTGGTTCCTGAGTTTGGGAGGGTGGTCTGTAGCAGGCAACAAACTGAAAGGCAGTTTTGCACAATGGTAGTTGTATATGTATGGTCTGTGATGCTTTGTGCAGTGCTACTAACCCGGAGGTGTGTGTATCTGTGATGTATATGGATACTCCCCCTAGTTGTGTTGTCTGTTCCAAGTCTTGTTGTCAGAAAGCATGGTATGAAACATAACCTGGTAGTGCTGGTGTGCATAAGTGAGCCTGAACCAGGCATCTGTTAGTGCACAGATATCGCTATCCTCCATACTGAGGAGAGTCCTGAGTGGCTGCAATATGAGGGTAACACATCTGGTGTTGAGCAGCACTACCCTTAGTTTCATTTAACCTGTAATGTCTATGGAGGTGGGTTTGTCTTTTGAGCCCTGCTTAAAAAAGGCACTATGGTGGCAGCAAGAGCCTTAGCCAGCATTCGAAAGTCCAAGGGTGACAGGTGCAAGCTGTCCATAGTGAAGCTACGTGGCATGTTGAGCATGTCACCACAGGCTGACAGACACTGTATCCCCTATGAATGAAACAAATTTGTTAGGCAACTATTAAATGTGATATGTTTGTCTGTATACTGTGACATCATAATTGGTGGGTGTAAGATGCTAAACAAGGTCAGGGTCATACTGGCCTGGGCTACATGATCAGAGTGTTCCTCCATGTATCATGTCATGTGGTCCAGGGAGTAACGTCTGAGGTTTTACACACCAGCATGGACAATGATGGTGCCAGTCCTGTACTTGCTTTGGAGTGACCTGACTGCATGTGTTATGTGGCAGATCTTGGCACCTGACAGACAGCCCAAAGTGACTATTCCCTTGTTTGGGCTGGTGAGTGGTACGTCAGTGTGTCTGACAATGAGTGTCGCCTATTACAAGTGTATTAGTTGTGCTGTTTAGCCCGAAGGGAAGGGACTGTGTGGCACACTGACATTGCGAACTATGTGATATGTGGGTATTGTAGTGGGATAGCAGTTGTGTGTGTGTCTGCTTTGGAGGTCTCTGCTGCTTAGGCAGAGTTCATTTAAAGCATCCCAGTATGTCTATGTGTGATAATGTGGTTTGAGTGCTGTTGCTAGAGGATATGTGAGACTGAAATGTGGTGTGTGTGGTTACCTTCACCACCTGATAGACTGTGCCAGTCATGGGTCGAGAGAGTTCAGCACCCTGTATGTCTATATAGGTGCATCTCACACATATATCTGAGTTTGTCGGGAGGAGGAGAGGGTTGTCTGTGTACATGAGGCAGATGTGACATTGTGTCAATATCACAATATTCACCAGCTGGACTGGAGAGTACACACAAAACTGACCCCTGGACATGCCAGGATATTATGATGACATACTCTGTAGCCTGATCACAAATGATCAGTAGGGTGTTAAGTGTGTAAAAGAGTACAACAGGGATTAGTGCTCATGTTCATTGGTGTTTTGTAAAGAGTAGCTGAGAAGGAGTCCAGACTGAATCATGACACCTCCTTCAGCTATGTCATAAATAGCAATGTACACCCATATATGTCCTGAGTCAGGGCCAACTGTACCTGACTGACAATGCCGACACCCTGACAGACAGGCCCATATGTACATACCCACCTCCCACTGGCAATAGTCCATATCATCATACCAGGAGATATCACATGTAGAATGGATGAGCAGCTACCCCCAATGCCAAAAGCATGACAGCAGGTGGAATACATTGATTCCCAATATGTGTCATGTACAAACTACAGAACAAACAGATCCTGCACCTGAACAGTCAGTTGAGCCTCACCCCCTACACAGGATGTGGAACCATTGAATGTGTCACAACAACATATGGCACTCCCCACAAGTGTTGGTGCACAACACACCATGGGAAGTCAAATCCAGTACGCCTATGAAGTCTGATATGCAAGGTCATGGAGTCCATCATGGTTGCAGTCATAAACAGAGCTATTGGAAGCTGACATACACACAACCCTACCAACTGTGATATGTTCATGCACGGATCATGGTTCCCAAACATGCTAGACTGTTTGCAAGGCAGCCACCCAGGACATACATCACTGAACACATCTACACATGTCTCACATAGACTTTGAATAGCTCTTTATCAACATCCCAGACACATGTAGTATCCACAAAACCAACAAGCTGTGCATAAATATGTGTGACATATGACGGAATGTCAATGTGTGCACAGATAGATCACACAAGGTAAGGATTATGAGGTCATGTTCAAGCTGTTGACACCTGCTGACCCACATGGACCATTCCTGGAATGGCATAAAACAAAGTGTACACACATCACCATGTCCAGTCTGATGATGTCACCATTCTATAAATACAGCAGGAGAAGGGCAACCAGCCAGTAAAGCAAATAGCGTGCCATGTTAATGCATCTCTCTCTAGTATCATAACATAATTAGGTAGGGATTTGAATCCTGCAAACAGTGAGTGTGTGTGTGTGTGTGTGTGTGTGTGTGTGTGTGTATGTGTGTGGTTTTCTTTGAGCGGTGTTCCATTTTTGGAGACTGGGAAAACTCACTAAAAGAGGTACATTCCTCTTTGGAAAGTCTGATGATGTCACCATCCTACAAATACAGCAGGAGAAGAGAAGCCAGCCAGTAAAACAAATAGCGTGCCATGTTAATGCGTGTCTCTCTCTAGTATCATAACATAGTTAGGTAGGGGTTTGAATCCTGCAAACATTGAGTATGTGTGTGGGGGGTGTATGTGTGCAAATGTCTTTGAAAGAAGTGCCCTTATTGGAGACTGGGAAAACACACTAAAAGAGGTACATTCCTCTTTGGAAAGACTGATGATGTCACCATCCTACAAACACAGACAGAGAAGGGAAACCAGCCAGTAAAGCAAATAGCGTGCCATGCTAATGCATCTTTCTCTAGTATCATAACATAGATAGGGGTTTGAATCCTGTAAACACTGACTGTGTGTATGTCACTGTTGGTCAATGCAGTGTGGGTTTTGCTTTTACTATGGTATGACATATTATGATTACAACAGTAAGTGCATTGCACACATCAGGTATCTGCGTGGCAAATATATATGTGTACATGTCCCCTCAATCAGTACATAGGTGTGAAGCCTGCATACTACATGAATACATTTGTTTCCATTGACAGGTTGTGCCACTGCTTCTCAGATCGCAGGTCACATATGTATATATGTGACAAGGCCGTCCACTGTTGTGACCTGTGGCCAAGGTCACCTGTGCCACACACACCCATGACAGTTACTTAAGTGTAGTGTGAGTGAGGGTATATGCCTGGGGTATATGTCAGACATGTTCATACACAACAACGACTGCCAATAATGGACAGTCTTTATAGGTGTACAACTGCCTTGTGGATATGCATTCAGGCCTCTAATGTCTTATGTGATACACCTTGTGACTCCACAATACATATGGATATGTGGATACCAAGGGACACATGACAAAACATGAGGCTGTATGTACAAATTGGTACCCAACATACATGTTGAGGGCTACCACCTGTGTGGTACTGACGGGATAGTGTGTATAGTACATGAGGATGACTATGCCATAGTCAGCTTACTGCTATACAGCATGTATGAGACAACAGGTATCTGTCTGTATGATACCCTTGTGTAGTATATGCATCCCATCCAGGGAATGCATTGTAGGCCAATGCATGCATTTCCAGATTTGGATGAACACATCCCTAGTTTGTTTGCATGTACCTATGGGGGCTATATGCCAAACAGGTGTGGTCACAGGAATGGGTGGCAGTCATTACCACTGGTTAGTGTTATAGTGTAGCACCGGAATGATCCAACTGTTACTGAGTTCCCTACGACTGTGTGTCATTTGTCAGGACATCATCCAATGATTGCTTATAGTCATGCTGTTGAGGTTGTGTATACTACCAGACCACAAATCATTGACAGATATTAATGGTATCACCCACAGCATAGTGTCAACCCATGTCATACACACATGTCTACCCATATTAGAACATAACTGTAGTAGAATGCATACTGGCCATTGAAAGATACTATGAGATGTTAACAATGTGTACAACAGGGTATGCTGCATGTCCCATGTGTCCACTATGCACATACATGCAGACAGTGCGCACCCACCATGTTCACAGATGTACACTTGCTAATCTGTACTGCACACATCACACACGTACTGTCCACTCACTAACACATGCTGGCAACACATTACACTTTAGCCATGTGGCACATGGGTGGACAATACATACTCAGACCTAACAGTGGTGTAAACAATGCCACATTGACAATCAGAGCTTTGATGCATAATGTCTGCTCAGATATACCTACAAGGATGTCATTACAGTTTCTTGTTGACAACTTGCTAATATTGCTACACTGCTATAGTGTCACCCTGTGCATCAGCACCATGTTAGACTGTTCCTCCGTCAATGTTATAGATGACAGGAGGTGACACAGGTATCATTATATGCGCAGGGCATTTTGTTGTTTGCCAGAGCCTGACACTGACCCATCCAATCGACATGTCTGTGGGTGTGTGTGTGTGTGTGTGTGTGTGTGTGTGTGTGTGTGTGTGTGAGGGACAATAGTACAGCATGGACCAAAGTTGATGTAATGTGTGTGTGTATGTGTGAGCCCTAGTTGTTCGGTTAATGTGTGTGTCTGCATGCACACAGCTTCACCATGGGACTGCCATATATGGTAGTTTGTGGGACAGCCAAAGACTGTACCTGCTAGGCTGTACAGATCACTGTCTCCGACCATGGACACAGTACCTGTGCCTGGCAGGGGTGCTACAGACAGTATCGGGTACCAACCCTGGCTATGTACTGTCATCAGAGGCAGAGGTATGATGACTGGACCCATGTCCCTGCTGGGACTGGCCAGAGCCACATGCACATGGTCTACTGGGACAGTCAATAGACAGGCCAACCCCAGCATCGCTGGGGCTGGTACTGCCACTACGGGAGCGGCTGAGAACTGTGGGCCATCAGCGACCACTGCCAGCTGTTGCTGTTGCTGGCATGCGTCCGCATCAACGTTGCAACTGTCCTGCACAGTCCTGGCTCATAGAAGAGATATTGGGGAGGGCATCTAATGTCTCCTCCCAAGCCTATCAATGACCTTGGTGTAAGTCCGGATGGCACCGGCAAGGTCACGGATGCTGTCATTGATAGCGGTGTAATGTGCCGTCTGCGCCCTAAGTCCCTGCCTGGTGTACCGTTCCATACATGCCTGCATTACAGCCCGGAACATACTGGACGTTGTAAGACCTGTGAAGGCACGCCTGCCAGGGGCAATACGACCAGCGGTGCTCCCCCGAGAACCCCTGGACCTCCGCCTATGTGGTACCGTTCCAGGAATACGGCTATGGCTGCTGTGAGGGGATACAAGTGCCATGGGTACCACACTCTCCTGGTCAATGGCAACTGTATGCTGTCCCTCACCTATGGCCATTGGTGGTGAGGGATGTATTGACAGTATGAGTGTATGCATAGATGGGGTTGAACGCTGTGTACTGTCAATTGGCGGACCAAAGACAGACCCTGTCAAACCTTCCTGTGCCAAAATACATGTCTCATCATCCCCACTATTCATGGCAGTGGCTTGAGGTTCCCTGCTGCTTACGGCCACCCCTAACTCAGCACCTGTGAGAGGAAGACAGGAAACACACTTTACGGTCTGCACATGAACACATGCACACATGAACACATGCACACATGCACACATGCACACATGAACACATGCACACATGCAAACATGCACACATGTGCACATGCACACATGAACACATGCACACATGCACACATGAACACATGAGCACTAATACACTCCTCACTACAGCACATACACACACACACACCAGCAATCCAACACATACTCTATAGTCGGTGAAGGTGGGTGTCAGTATCACAAGGTAAACAGTCACCACACACGTGTCAGCATGCAGAATATGTGTTGCACAAGACCATGCAGTGCAAGTGTAGACGCCCCTATTTAATGGCAGTATACATGGCTTTGCTGCAACTGTGTAGTTGTTCAGTGACTGGCTACACCCTGGAACACAATGTGTACATGGACACAACATTGCTTTGCAGGTATTATCATCTCTGCAATGCCCTGTGCACCATCACTCACAAGTATACATGCCATGGCTGCATGTGTTATCTGTGTGACACATAGATATCCATGTCTGAGTACAGTGTCTGTGTCCATAGCAGATAATAGTGGGCATGGGTGTAGCACATGCATGCTATGTACACACACGGGATGTGTGGTGTATGTTGACATGAAGGAATCCCAATGCTCGACATGGCCAGTGTATAGTGATTATGGTGAGTGTGGGACATATTGCAGATATGTCATTGCCAGACATGGAATGGCATGCTACATGACTGCAACATTTAACACCACACATACCCAATGTGTGTCAAGTGACCTATACACCCATTAGCATTCCAGGACATATATGTGACACTTTGTTTGGATGGCGACTGCTGTGCATATTGTGTATACTGGCATATGTAAGCACACACACAACATGCTAAGCATATTGTGTATAGGTGCATATGTTTGCACACACACAACATTGAGCTGCAAAGCAATGACTGCTATGAGTAGTACTGTGGTCACTGTAACTGGATGGGGTGTAGTACCCTGTGCCATCATCAACATGCATCTAGTGGTCACTAACAGCTACTAATGTGTGCAAGACCACCGCCTAGCATGCTTTACCTGAACTGCACTGCCGTGGCTATGTTCACAATTACACAGCCACCTTGTACATGGGTGTGTGAGGTGCCCAATAGGGAGCATTGCTTAACATGACTGTGTTATGTGTTGCAGAGTGTTTCACAGCCCTATGATAGGCCTCTACCCCTGAGATACATCATGTGTGTGTGCATGACATGTGGGATACTGAAGTGTGACCTTACAGCGGGTGTGTGGTAATGCCAAATGAAGCATGTTTTCGTGGACTGCGTATGACAAACATGTTCTGTTGTGTACAGCGGTAGCAGCTATGCATATCCAATGTGCAGTACAGTATTGCCACAATTGTGTCTGCTGCACTGTGCATTGCATGTGATTGATGCAGCTACTGACTTTACTGAGATGATTGATGTCTCACAGCAAACATGCACAGCATGCATTATGCGTAGGTGTGTTATGTGTACATGGCCTACACCTCACCTATGACATGCACATTTCATTACCAATATTAAAGTATTAACACACTCACCAGCATGTATCCTCTGCCCTGCTGTCACACCAGAGGGACCTACAAGAATATGACACAGTTTGTCAGAGGCCACAACTGTGGCATTGCTACTGTGAGTGTGCTAAACTACAGTGGAACAAAAGTCAACAGTCAAAGGTGTATGGATACTATTCTAAATATCAGTATTGCACACGATAGGCAGCACAACTGCTAAACACACTGTACACATCTCACATATGCATATTCTAACAATACAGGTAACGGTAGTCTACAGCTAGGGCATATTACCTGCACGCTCCATGTCATCCTGTTGGGTGGCTCCGGCCTCCATGATGACACATGTGTGATGCTGTTGCTGCTGTAGGCCAGGAGCCACCATGCTTAGGAGCAGCTCCTCCACTCTGGTGAGGGGGAGATGTATGGCCGACCCACCACCTGTGGCAAGCTGTTGCCTATGGATATCAAATGTCAAATTAATAAAAGATAGAACTAGGTCCAAATTTAAATCTACTATTTATAGGAAGGATACATATGTTAATTCCTTCCTTCACTTTTCTAGCTCTCACCCTTTCAAATTAAAAAGGGCAATTGTCAAAGGGCAACTGGTGAGAGCAGTAAGGATGTGTAGTGATTTGTGTGAATTTCTGGCAGAATGCTCCTTTTTGAAAGATTTATTTGTAAATCGGGGATATCCATCAGGAATCATTGATGATTTAACACTTGAAGTTGAATCTAAGAGAGCTAGAGGTTTTTATAAGCCTTTGCTGTTTCAAGAAAATTCTGATGAAATTGATACAGTTGAGCTGGTAGTTTCGCCAATCATCACATGCCCCCCAGATGTCAATTTGGAAAAGAGTGTTCTGAAGCTTCCATTGAGTTTCATTACTACTTTTAATTTGAATTCTAAGGAAATTTCAGGAATAATAGAAAAGAACTGGCAGTTTATAACCAGAAATACACTCTTAGTTGAAAAATTTGGGACAAAACCTAGAATAGTGTATAAGAGAGGTAGTAACATTAAAGAGCTATTACAAAAGAAGTTTGATGTTAACACTTTCAATAGACTAAAAGGTTGTTTCAAATGTGGCTCGTGTAACTGGTGCAATGTAATACGTACAGGTAGCACTTTTCTTATTCGGCAGAAAAAATATGATATTCACCCCAAAATCAATTGTGACACAAAATCCATCATATATGTGGCATTCTGTGTTTGCTGTCTTGCATTCTACATCGGTAAGACCAACAGAAAATTCAGAGAACGCATTTACCAACACTGTTATGTGATAAAGAACAAGAAATGTGACAATGCATTAGCAAAACACATTGTCAACAACCCAGGACATAGTTTTGTATTTATGGGCATCGATCAAATACCCATTTCTATTAGGGGCGGTCCAGTTTCTCTCTTATTAGAGAATCGTGAACTAGAATGGCAATTGAAACTTGACGCCTTCAACTTGCCTGGGTTGAATGAGAATTGCAATATAGCACCAGTTCTCAAGTATAAGTCCTACCTTAGGTAGTTGTTACTCAATGCCTTTATGAAAAAAATTTGTAAAATTTTTTTTAATTAATTAATTATTTATCTGTCTGATTTTTATTAATTATCAGTTCCAATTGATTGCCTTAACAGGTGTATACACATTCCCATTCAATTTGTTTACTAAAAGACAGAGTGTATATATATATATATATATATATATATATATATATATATATATATATATATAGACTTCTTTGTAGGGATGCTGTTTAAAGGCCATTGAGAGACATTTACTTGTTTTAAGTTATACCTCTTTTGCACTACTTGTTTTTAAAAGTTTCTAATAAGTGTATTTAATTTATAAGAATCAGTAAGGCTAAGGTTGTAATGCTTTAACATTTATTAATGTTCTTTAGTACTGCTTTTAAATTTAAAATAAGGTTTAAAGATATTGTTTTTAACTTAGAATTGTTTTTTCTGTTTATTAATTGACTAGGAAGTGATGTCACTTGTTTATAAGTATTTATATGACTAAACGTTGGCGCCTTTTTTCTCATATTACCTCTGAGGAAGCTACTTGTATTGTGTAGTGAAAACGCTATTTTTATTTTTACCAATAAAGCTGCATTAAGGAGATTCGTGGTTTCTGGACTCTTAGTGCTTCAAGCATTTTTCAACAGCCTATGGATATCAGACGCACACCGCCGGACATGTCTAATTAAATCACTGCAGTGATGGCGTACCTGCTCATATGTCCAGTTATGCATGCCTATGTCATTTACCCGGTGAACAAGGTCTTGCCACAGTGCAGTATGCTCATGCTGGTGCTGGCTGGCCATGGAAAAAAGCAGGTTATAGTGTTGCACCAGGCTGTTCTGAATTTCCTGCTCCTCTGCAGCTGTATACGATGGATTACGTTGATGAGCCATAACCCTGGAAGACAATTAAACGATATGTGTGAGCAAGTCATGTGGCACAATTAACATTATGAAGTACAGATATCACTTAACTGCCATATATAGCATCTATCTGTCTATCAGAGGATACACACGTTCAATACCACATATCAGTGCGCAGCCCACAACTGGCTGACAGTGCCTGCCACACTCCATATAACAAACCAGTATACACCAGTAGTCGGCACACTGTTTGGGATACAATGCACAACCTCGCCCCGGGGGTATATATCAAGCTAATGCATGAGGAAATATGTCATCCAATGCAATGAATGTAATGTACATTTACAGTATTACTAGTAAACCACCCTAGTCTTTGATGCCATACCCCTACCTAAGAAATGTGCACGGTTGTTAATATAGCTGGCATACTGCTGTAAAAGAGTATACATGTTGCTAGGTACACACACATTCCCTGTAACACACATGTGATTGTGAGCATGGTACAGGCATCATTGCACACACATCAGACATACATACAACACACAAATGTATGCCGACACAGATGAGCATTACCTGTGTACCTTATAGTACTGTGTGCCCCTACTTACAGATACCTATGCCTGAGGTATGTAATCTGTGCAGAGTACAGGAAACACACAAGACAGTGCTACCAGGGACTGTGAACATACACCATACTGTGCTGTTTAGGCCTACAGCTTCAGGTAGTACAACAGTTCATATGTGAGCTGGATTCACCAGCAGTACCACTTACTGAGCATACATGTATTGCTTCAGCCTACAATGGGACACCACAGTCGTACACAAGGAACTACGTCACAACATATGCCATCCTACTATGTCTGCATCCCAATAACTGACACATCTTTCTCTGGCCTCACACCTAGGACACAAACTACCATGACAGACACAAACTCACACTAAGGTATTACACCTTTACAAACCTTGCACACAGTCACTGTCACACTCATTCTACCTCACATAGCAGGTATTGCACTGAGTACATGTGTGTGTGCATTGTGTCATAGGTAGGTAATACGCTATTGGCCCTAGGGCCTAGAACAGCCTAGCCATATGCTACCCAGCCCTTTGACACACATGTAATGTGATTTCACTTGCTCCTGTCAACCGGATACACAGAGGTGACTCCCATGGCATATTACCTATATCCAAAACAACCATCAGGGGTATGTATGACATCTGTTAATGAGGAGCTTTGTTTGTTAATGCTGGGTGGTTTAGTCCAGAATATGGCATATTTGTGGATAGGAACCTGTACCTCCAGCATGTGCTGTTTAGTGAAGTGACAAGGATTAGGGCCCTAGGTCATGTAGCCTGGAGGGATTGTGAGGTGTTGTCATGGTGGTTGGCCAACTGCTATGGGTGTGACATACCTCTGTATGTCCGGCAGTGGTAACCTCTGGGTGGGCGGTATGCAACACACTCTAGCTGTGGTTTTGTGAGTCAGTCTGCATAGGGCATGTGTTTGAGGGTGGTATTACTCTTTGTTAGGTATGTCTGTGGCCTTTAAACTTGCTGTAGTTGTCATGTGAGGTACATACCACATGGGGCATTGTGATGAGTAGAGGGGAACACCGACCTATATTTCCCTAGATGACACACCTTTTGTGATGACACGTACCACGTAGACAGATTACAAGACTACTGTGGCACTGTGATTATCAAAGGGGAGCCTACTGTCCACCTGTGTCCCATGTTCCCTTCTGACACCTTCAATGTTAGGGTGATAGTTACTGCGTAAGGTGTTTTGGAAAGGGGTATGGCACTGCAGTATCAACACTGGTGTTCAGTCCATGCCTTGGACAACAGGCACCTGTTGCAGTACATATGACCCCATGTCTCCCTCTCTCTCTCTCTCTATATATATATATATATATATATATATATATATATATATATATATATATATATACATACATATATGCATATCTATACATATCTAAACATATCTATACATATCTATCCATATCTATAAATATCTATACATATCCATACATATTCATACATATCCATACATATCTATATATATATATCTATATATATCTTATCTATATATATCCATATATATCGATATATATCTATATTTATCCATATATATCCATATATATCTATATATATCCATATATATATATATATATATATATATATATATATATATATATATATATATATACATATATCTATAGCTATCTTTATATGTATATATGTATATATCTATATATAGATCTATATATCTATAATTCTATATATCTATATATATCTAACTAAAATTAACTGTACTCAAAAAAAATAGACGAAGAGAAGAAGTTTTAACTAAGAAATGAACTTTGTGACAATAAAAGCATTCAAAAAATAGTAAATCACACCAACAACTCTTGTAGAACTTTAGCACTTTCGTTTTATTTACTATCAAGACTTCTTCAGAAAGACATGTTTCATAAGTATGAGCAACCATTTTCACTTCCTTTAAATACATTAGTTCTAGCAGGCCATTTAAATTAACAACAGTTCCTTTCCAATAGTAAAATGTGAACAAGCAGGGTGCTGTGTGCATTTTCATTAACATTACAATCGCAGTTACATAAGGTAAATTGGTCAGACAGTAATAGCCTTGTGGTGCCATGTGCATACTAGAAGGGATCATGTGATAAAAGGGATCGTGTGCAAAAAAGGGATTGTGTGCAAAAAAGGATTGTGTGCAAAAAGGGATTGTTTGCAAAAGCAAAAAAATAAATAAATAAATAAAAAGGTAAGTAAAGAAGGGAACGGAGGAAGGTGGAGGAGTCAGGTAGAGAGTCCTACTATGCTTTGGTATCAGTGTGTGTGTAGAGAAATGTGTGGGTATGCCACCTGATGGGGGAGTGGGAGGAATGCGGTGTGGTGTTAGGGGGCCGCCCATGACAAGGAGTGTGGAGCATATGAATAACAGAGTGTCCCAGAAGACTGTCAGTGTGGATGGTACCACCCGTGGGCTGGTTCTCTACCTGACTCCTCCACCTTCCTCCGTTCCCTTCTTTACTTACCTTTGGAGGCAAAGACTCATAAGTTGCGTGTTTATATTAGAATCATCACAGCATAACTCTCATCCTTCCCGGTTCCCCCATAATTTTAGTTTTTTTTTTTTTTTTTAAAGGAAGTGAAAATGGTTGCTCATACTTATGAAACATGTCTTTCTGTGGAAGTCTTGATAATATATAAGACGAAAGCGCTAAAGTTCTACAAGAGTTGTTGGTGTGATTTACTATTTTTTGAATGCTTTTATTGTCACGAAGTTCATTTCTTAATATCTATATATATATCTATATATGTATAGATGTATATATCTATATATATCTATATATATATATATATATATATATATATATATATATATATATATATATATATATATATACACACACACACACACACACACATATATATATATATATATATATATATATATATATATATATATATATATATATATATACATAGATATATATATATATATATATATATATATATATATATATATATATACACATACATCTAAACATCCATTGCTGTACATATAGCTGCACATATAGGCACATATACTGCCCACCTTTCATGGTGGGGATGTCAATTATGCAACAGTTGTGAGACATACGGTTATGTAATACTATTGCACAATGTTGTGTAGAATGCATTCTGCTGTCCTCAGGCCATATAGCTGTAGCAGGTCTCACTGCCTGTAGCTCAGTCCCACAGCGTTTAATCACCACATGACATATACTGGCACTGCTTGCTGTCTGCAATGCCACACACTACAACCTACATACATATGTGCACATAGCAGCCTTCAACAACATACATATGCCCAGCCTACACTAACAGTTGCAGTATGTCCCTTGCCCTATGCAAATGTGCACGTACATATAGATACGGACTGCTGCCACATGTGGATGATGCACAGTATGTAGAGTACCCTTCAGACACATCTTTTGGATGTCAGCAAATACATATCTGTTACATACCTTACCTTTGTATTCCTCACCTCCGTCTGTTGTAGGTGTTGTTTCTTTTTTATTATTATTATTTTTTTTTTTGGTTTTGGTTTCCTATGTGTGTTGGTGTTTCTTTTCAGTGTCTGTCTCCTACTGCCTGTTTGTATCCGTCTGTCTGTCTGTCTGTCTGTCTCTGTCTGTCTCTCTCGCTCACTCTCTCTCTCTCTGTCTCTCTCCCAGTTGGTGCAATGATATTATTGCATGTGAGGACAGCAGATGCAGGCTGCTTTTCTAGGTATCTGCACATGTGCATGTGATGGCCTCTGCACCAATTGGTGCCCACCATTTAGTAATTGCATGCAGCCTGCTGTGTGGTAATTGCAGTTCTCACTGAGATTTCAGGACACTGCTATAAAATGATAGGTTAGGTAGGTGTAGCCCTTTCAGTTTTGCAAGGTGGGGACCATGCTTGTTTGCTGTGGACACTGTTGTCTCAGTCAGAAGGTTGGTATATGTCTCATATCTGAAGATGGGTTGTAGCCAGTAAAATGCATGTTGTATTGAAACCTGACTGTTGCTTCTTCCAGTACACTCTTCTCAGTGTGTAGGTTTACTCACACCTTCTAATGCTAACACTGGATACATGGGAGTATGTACTTTCTTTTTGAATTAGAGAATTAACTGGCATACAACAGTAGTTATTGCAATGTATTCCTATGGCTTTCCTATTTTCCCTTTACATTCACTCATTGTAATGCATGTTATATTTCTTTCAGCACCAAGTTATTGTATATCTGCTGTGGCTTATTGGTACGTCATGTAGACTGGTGAGCCCAAGGTCTGGGGTTCGAGACTGACAGGTGTATTTTATTTTGCTGCTGAGCAATACAAGGGCCCTGTCATACAGAGTGACGAAGGCACCTTTAAGCAGATGTAAGCGGGTTTGCGTGGGTTTGTGTGATGCTTAGCTAAGCGCACACATGTGCACACTCGCTTAAACCCGCTTACTACCGCTTAAAAGTGCTTACTTCAGCTAACCCCCGTGCTAATTTCTTTTAAAGAAAAGAAAATGGGGAGATAGGAAAGTGGTGAAAAAGGGGGCACAAAGAGGGAAAGACAGTAGGGAAACCAGCTGGGATGTGCAGGAAGGGTGTAGAGAAGGCCCATAGCTGCCCATTTGGTGTGAAATTTGCAATCTTCCGCCCTTGAGAGAGGGGTGAGGACAACAGAGTATGTTGTACTGCCAATTATAATTATCAGTTTACATGTCCGGAGGACATGTGTGCGAAATGGGCAGCTATGTATGGGTGTAATTTTTTGGGGGGAACAGATTGCCCTTTTTTTAATTTTTTTTTTCAGGTGAGAGTGGAATGTGCGGTAGGGGATGTAGGTATATTTGCAGAGGTAGGTTGGGAGGTAAACAGGCAAGACAAACAAGACACATACAGGGGCAGAATTTGACACATGGGGTGGGTGAACACAATTGACAGGGAAGGTTGTTTCAAAATCGCAAGCCCATGAGCGCACAGATGGTAACAGTGGAACTGAGATCCCCACCCATGGGCAGTCACCACTGCACCTTCACAGCCCCAAGGGTGGCTGTGCTGGGGGCTGCGTAGGATGGGCAGGCTCAACCGTGAGATGCACCACTCTCGCCTCAAGCTGGCATAGGGGATCAGCGACTGAACGCTGGATCTCCCTACGCACCACAACTCGGACCCTTCGAAGGGTGACAGGTGGCCCTTCTCCACCCACGCTTGCATGGGAGGATGAGCCCCATCCCCTGCAGCGATTCCACCCAAAGGTGGCACAGGACCAATGGAGGAGGGGAGCCTGGGCTGGGCACCAGACCTGCTGGTGCCAGGTGCACTCACCGGCTGAGGAGGGACAGGTGGGTCCGCTGGGACTGGCCTTCCCATACGTTCTGTGATTAGGTGTGTTTAATTACAACATAAGCAAAGCAGCATTCCAGATTAGTTGTAACAGAATGCAATAATATTCCCATTAACCCAACACACCAAGGGTACAACAGTTGAACAGCAAGCATAACACATGCATATATTGAATCACAGTGGTTATTCCAACTGCATGCAGGGATGTCTGGTAGCAACAGGCCACCATGATTGTGGTGTTCAAACAGGGCACATGCATCAATGTGAATGCAAATATTTATAGAACAATAGGACATATGTCCCAAGAAATATTTAAGATTACACATACCCACTGAGGTGTGGAATTGCATGGTTTATGCACATACAATAGGGTGTAGAAAATACCTCGGTTAACATCTTTTAATGACCTTTTCATCTACACTACATTCCTAGTGACTGCAAGTGTATATCCCCTACATGTATTATTACACTTGCCACCATACATTAGGTTGTGTAATGGTTTTGGCTAGTTCAATATATGCCTGACCTATATCTGACATACTAACTGTCCAGGATGCAGATGTTACTGCTACATATTTCTTTATTGCATTTATATTTCTTTACATATCTGGGATGTTTTCACATGACATTTTCACTTCCATTTATACAGAACCCTGCATTTCTTGATACACACTCAAATTTTTGGGGAAAATATAACATGCTACACATGTGCCAATTTTACTTATTCATGCCAGCCAGTAACTGACTTTTGTGGACTGTATATATGTTTCACAGCTACTAGCACTTCCATCACCCACTTTATATGGGACTGCACAACTCTGGGTTGCCAGTACCTTTTCAAACAGTACTGTTTGTATAATGCAAGGGTACAACAACATCTCAGACTCTGTGACACAGACACACTCTGGGTTTTAGACCTTTATTAATGACATTACACACTTTTCCACAGGCTCACTCCTTTATTTGTTTTAACGGTGTATATGGCAGACATGTTCAAGACATATTATACCTTTATTAATAGGTTAGCACACTCTTTTTTCAGGCTCACTCACTTATTTTATATGACAGTGCCTGCAGAGATATTATTCCAGACATATGTTACCTTTCTCAATGGGTTACTACACTCTTTTTCTGCCTCTCTGAAGTTTTTATCTGACAGTACATGCAGAGGACTTATTCAGGCAATTTTATGACTGTATTATTGGACTACAACACTTTCTTTCATGCTCTCTCCCATATTTTATATAACAATACATGCAGAATAATCACTAACCTGCCTGGTGGTGCAGCCTTAGCAGCCTATTTGCATAGGCTTGCTGATTCATAGCATGGTCACCTGCAGCTGTAAAGTAAATGAGGGGATATTGAGACATACCTATCCGTTATACATACTCCATTATCAGTTCTTACATACTGCATTCCATGGCTACATACTCAGTTGTGGGGCATCCTGCAGGCCTCCTGTATCCACTGGTTCAGGCGGTCCTGCTTTCGTCTCTTCAGGTCTGCATGGTGGTGACGGACCTGCTCACCAGTCTGAGGAATGCCTGTGGCACTGGTAAGGTCATGAGCTAACCAGTTCCAAGCCTCTGCCTTGTAATCCGTCCCTTGGAACTGGCCCTGCAGGAGTCTTGACTCGTGATGGTGGACAAGGAGCCAAATCATGTATTTGGACTCCTTGATGCCCCAACATTGTGCTCAGAAGCATGTTCCCTCTCTGACACCAGACATTCTAACTGCAGATGTGAGCTACAATCAGTTATGGCGTGTATTCCCACCTGTGAGGCTTAAATATGCTGCATTTCCCACACTTTTTTGTGATTGGCCGTTTTGTAATATTCTCGGCTGACTGCAGACCTGCTTAGTAATGGTTAAACTATCATTCGTAAGTATATGAATGTTAACAGTGGATGTTTCCCCTATGTTGTCATGGCTTAGTGATTCTGTACTTTGCTTCTGATGCATAGAGTCCTGGGTTTGAACCTTGTCATTCATTTTATTTTCATACTGTCCAGACAGGTTAGGGGGTGTGGCTGCATTTAAGCAACTTTGCTCTACGTTGCGCCTCGGTGACCTACGGTGCCCTGGTTGGCATGGCGTGCACGTCCGTGCAAACACATTGCGCTAGTTAAAGCGCCATTAAACTATTGGCAACTCTATTGCACTGGGTAAAGTGCTATTAAACTTTGGGCAACTCTATTGTGCTGGGTAAAGCGCTGCTTAACTGCAGGCAATTTTATATCAGGATCCTTTAAAATATTTATTTTGTTCACTGATACATTGGCCATTTCACTGCTTTTTAGTTATGTTTAAACATATTTGTCAGGTATTATTTCATATACTGATTTAAAAAGAAATACGAAAGGGAGTGGTGCGACTCGAACCGTAAATGCCTCTTCTTTGTGCGAATGCTCTACCATTACGCTATTGCGATTTGGTGCGATTTGCATAAACATTCTTTCTTATGCTCTTCCATGTCAGAACTGCTAACTCTAGCTAAGCAATGGACACACCCATGCACACACCCGCAAATACGGGCAGCTATATCGTGGATTTAAAAGAAAATAATAATTATTTACTTTATATAAGTGTGATGGGGGTTTACAGTGTCAGGGAGTGTGGTGTTGGGTGCAAGTACATTTGAGCAAACTCACTCTTGTGTGTTGACATTATGCTTTTTAAAACGTTGCAGGGGCGTGCACATTCAGACTGCTCGGCAGTCAGACACGCCCCCTGCTTTCCTACTCAGTCCATGTAAGAGTTACGGTTGAGTCAGCATGCCCTCATGAATATTCATGGCATGCTGATGTCATACCATTCAACTGTAGCCTCTGAGTAAGACATATTAAGTCTTACACAGAGGTTTCGTGAATCCAGGGGAATGTCAAGCATCTGTCAAAGATGAAAGTAGAAAGAATACTTTGTTGTGGTACTCAAAAGTTTTTTGTCCATGTCTGTTAAGTGAGACATCTCTTATTTCACAGGAATTGTATGATATATTTATATGACAGTGATGCTCAGTACACCTATTGGTCCTTTATATATTATATATATATATATTTATACAATAATTTTGATTCATTTTTCAGATTTTATACATCAAAATTTGCCATTTTTCTATTGGCTCCAACTCCTTTTTCCATAACCAAAATATTACCTTCTTTGGCATAAATGACAATGCCCATTTTCTATTAAACATAAATCTATCTTCATGTTTTTACTTATATTTTCATAATATCAATATCTAGTCATGTCCATCCTTATATCTTCATACTTTTTAATACTTTCACACATGTTTTCTATACATAATTTATTCCAAAATTTTTAACTCTCTCACATTTTAAGAAAACACTGTCTGTTGTTTCCCCCAAATGCAGACATATTCTATCACTTTTCTTTTTCTAGGGCATATTTAGCTTAACAGGTAATTTCTTTATTCCCAGCTCCCATGAAAAAATGTTGACATTCAACTTTATATTTACATCACCTATTTCTTTCATTAATTTCTTTAATATTTGCTTCTGAAACATTTTTCTTATGGATTTATACAGTGATATTTCTTCATAATGTTATTATACCATGCCTTTCTACCTTCTTCTTCTTCATCAATTTTTATTTTCCTCATTCTTATCTTTTTCTAATAGCTGTCTATTTCTTTATTTCAAAAAATTCATTTACTTATACTTCAATATAATTGTCACTAATTTCTCATTCTTTTCACAACCATTTTAATGCCTTATATACATTTAATGAAGCAGCATACTCTATTAAATTCATCATATATAATTCTCCATTTCCTTTTCCATATATAAAACACCCCTTTTAACATGATTTAGTCATGATCCTGATACAAAGGAAAAATTATTTCTAATAACAGTTTGTATATCCTATATGAATGATGATGATGCTAGACAATATCCCTTATTTCCATTATTATTAGATGCCATTCTTTCTTATGGTCTAATCAAAAATTTTCCCTAAAAGAAATATTTCCTTCATATAAAATTGAATACCTGCTATTTATATTGTGTCACCAAATCCTTTACATTTTCAATTTATGTATCATACCTCTTTCTCTTAAACGTTTGGGCAAATAATGACTTATTTGATCCACTCTTTATTTTTGGTTGTTATAACAATATCATCAGCATAAGACATCATAACTGTAATTTCAACATCCATTTGGATTTTATAGCTTGCATTTTTCATTTCCTGATTTACCTCTCTAACTACTGAATTAATAACCAAAGCAAATAAAATACTACTCATGGGATACCCTTGCCTTATACCATTATTTATATATATTTCTTTGCTTCTCCATCCATTAACAATGAAACTTATTTTGCTGTTCTCATAGGCAGTTAAACACACTTGGTTAACCTTATTTTTAATATTGCACATATCCATTATTTTTCACAAAATATCATACTCATACTGTATAGTATGAAATGCTTTATTATCACCTATCAGAAGTTTTACATCTTCTTTCTTTCTGTTTATGTCATCTATAATTTCTCTCACTATAATTAATAATTCCTGACATTTCTTTTCTCTTATACCATATACACTTTCCTCCATGATATATTACATCTTATTTTCAAATCTCTTTTGTATTATTTTTATAAATATCTTATAATCTATATTATTTAAAACTTTTGGTCTACGATTTTTTATGTCTCCTCTTTCTCTCCCTTTTCCATATAAATTTTAATTTTCTGTGAAATACTTTCATAAATTTTAATCCATTATTCAACTATATATTAAGCACACATATTAAATTTTCTACCATCCTTCTAGATTTTTATACATTTCAAACCCAATACCATCTGGACCTGATACTGATTCTACAGTCAACTGTTTAAATATTTTTTTTCTAATTCATATAACATAATATCTTTACCAAGTTATCTATTATTTTGCTCAGAATATTTTTTTTTAACTTCCCAATCCTTTATATCACTCCTCTTGTTTTCTACTAAACATTTCTTCTACATAACTTACAATAATTTCCACAAATTTGTTGCTGACTTTTCATTACCTATTTTGTCTTTCATTTCTCTCATTATACTACTATCCTCTTTTACTATTTTACTTAAATAAGGTGAAATTTATTTTTCCTTGTAAAAATATTTTTGTTTGAACATTAGTTATTTAATTCTGTCATAATTGTTCTTATAAATCTCTTCTTCTTTCTCATAGTAATCTCTATTATAATTGTCTAAATTATTTACCCCCTCCCTATGCATTTTAGTATTCCTGCTTTTGTTTTTTTTTCTTTCTTTTTCACAATAGATAACTATTTTTTAGGTTTTATAAGCAATCCATCATTCCGACCAATTGATGTAAAGTACTCTAATATTAATATGCTCCTTCCATAATTGCTTAATTTCTTTCTTTCATTTTTCATTCCATTCATTTTCATTTAGACTTTTTATACCTTTTCTTACCTTTATATACTTTCCATTATAGTATATTTCTACCCATATTGCCAAGTGATATGAAAATCCTTTTGTACTAGTTTCTTCTTCCATTGTACATATTCTCTCTGATACCAAAAAATAATCTACTTCAGTTTTTAAAGTACCTCTCCTATAAGTCCATACTTTTTTTGTTCCCAATAACTAATTTACCATATTTTATTATTTCCAGCATCTATTTTACACCTTTTGATCTTTTCTTGTTATTACCCCTTAAGTCACAATTGAAATATCTTGTAATTATCATATCCATGTTAACAAGAGCATAATCCAATATTTTCTGAAATAAATTCTCCCTCTCTTTATTAGTTACATATGTATATATAGCAATAATTCTATATACTTTTTTCTTGCCATCTTAAATCTATAATAGTTGTTATTCACAGTTTTACTAGTATAACATCCAAAACTTTAACTACCATTCTGCATAGAATTGCTATTACTGAACACTGTTCATTCCCTATACTCCATATTAGTATCCCATCCCATAATTTGTGTCTGTAGTCTTTCTTTCTGTGTCAAAATCCTTGTGTCTTCCAAAATAATTATATTTGATTCACATTTGTTGCACCACTCTAAAATTGCTATTCTCTTAATATTATTTTTCATACCATTAACATTCACAGAAATAATTCCTAAGTTATTTCTTTTTCTATTTCTTAATTTATGAGATATCATCCTATACTAATCCCTTACAGGAGAGGCTTCACCAATTCCATTTATTTTTCCCTTTATAGTAATAGCTTTAACTCGTCTACCAATAGAAGTCTTTCTTCCTCTTACCATTTTCTAACTTATATCTTCTTTATCAGTAACATCTGATTCTGTCTCTAATTCATCTCCTTTATTATCTTTTTCAATGTCTTTCTTTTTTCTCTGGTTTCATCTATTCTATCTCCTCTTCATTCCTTTCTTTATAATTCTTTTTGCCTTGATTTGTGGCACTTAGCTCATCCTCTTTTTCTTTACAATCTATCCATAAATGCCAGATTTTTTACATTTATATGATTCAAGTTCACATTTTTTTTGTTTTGTGCCCTGTTTTACCGGGTCTATATTAGAACATTGAAGTCTTGAAACTTCAAATGTTCTAATATCGACCCCTATTCAGCGAACACTGAAAATAGCGAAGCTGCAGAACACCAAATTTTTTCCTAGGGAAAGAATTTGGTTGGCCGTTTCTGTCACTTCGCTATTTTCAGCACTGTGGTGGAAAGTTACGGGTCGGGTTCAAGTTAGGGCATGGGGTTAGGTGAGTTAGGGTTAGGGTGCGGCTCAGGTAAGTGTGCGATTTTGACGGACATTAGGGTTAGGGGGGTTAGTTGAGTTAGAGTTAGGGTGCGGTAGTGATGGACCTTAGGGTTAGGGTTTGGGTTAAGGTAAGTGGATAGATATTAGTGCATGTACAGTTTAGTGTTGGGTTAGATGTAGGATTTTAAGTGTATGTGTGTGGACTGCTGTTTTTTTTTTGGTGTGCTTGTGTTGTGTGTATGTGTTTCAGAACAGCAACATTTTTTCCCTGGGAAAAAAAATCGCTGTTCTGCATGTTCAATATTTTAAGCGTCCACTGAATAGGGGTCGATATTAGAACATTTCAAAGTTTTAAGACTTTGGTGTTCTAATGTAGACCCGTTTTACCATATATAACATTTCTTCTTGTCATAACTATTAATTAAATGTCCTTCCTTTCCACAAAATAACAAGTCTTTGGCTACCCCCAATATTTCAAGATACCCCTGCTACCTTCAATATTTGTAATACTTGGAATATGCACAGTTTTATCCATTTCCATTTTCAGGATAATATTACAGTCCCATGCACCAGTCAATAAACCCCTATAGTCATAAACTTTAAGGATGTCTTTTATCTCTTTGCATACATTTTTAAATTCTCTTTTAAATTCTGTCTACTACCATTCATAATTGTATGTGTACTATCTTGTTAGTCTGTCGAAAAGATGCCCTTATTATATATTCATTCCAAGGATTGTTATTCTTTTTTCATATTTACACAAAAATTTCTCCATAGCTTTCACAGTCTCAAAAAAATGTCAGAAAATGTCTTTTATTAATTAGAATAAATGCTCTTACCTTTTGTTTCCAATGGCAAAATTACATTGTCCAATACCTCATCTTTATTAAGTTCCTTTTCCTTTTTACTCTATATTCTTACACTTTTTTGTGCTGTCGTCTTCTCTTTCTCTCACTCTCTCTCTCGCTCCTTCCCATGTAACTGCTAATGCCTCCACATACATCCTCTTTCTGCTGTTTCCCTCCCTCATCTCCTTTGTTTATCTTCTTCATTATATAACCTCAGGAAATTTCATTCTCCATCTGACTCTGATTTATTAGATCTTACAATATATCATCCAGCAACAGGGTTGTAACCAAACACTCCTCTATGGCTGTTTTATCAGTTTGCTCAAACAGACCCCTTTGGAATACATCCTCTAAATCCTCAATCACACCTCATACTGTCTCTGAACTGGCATTTGCCTCCACTCCCCACTGGTGTTCCATCGTGTGCACTGTCCTAACTCACTAAGAATGGGATGTGCACACACATTCACATTCCACAACAACATGAATACAGATCATGAGTAGGGGAAATTCTCTAATGCCCTGACCAAGTTTCTCCTGGTAATATAAGTACCAATTTAGGTCTCCACTAAAAAGAGGATACTAGCCTAGTGAGACCAACCCTGTCAATAAAGAATAAATAAATAAAAATGTTCAAAGAATTTGGGAAATTTGGATACTCACATCATAAATGATATGTAACAAAATGTAATAATGTTCAGTCACCAATCTGACAAAATTAGGTGTGTAATTCTCACACATAGATGAAGCGGAGAGTTATGCATAGGGCATAATTTTTTTGTGGAAGAAGTGCCCTTCTTTTAAAGAGAGAGAGAGAGAGAGAGAGAGATGAATGTTGAGGAAGGTGTTCAGGAATAATAGAGTAGATATGTAAAGTAGGTTTGGTAATAGGCTCAGACATGCAAGTCATACAGACAGGGATCAAGGGAGGGAACACCATGACTGGGGTTACATGCTGGATTTCTGAGGTGCATTCCTGTCTGATGTGAACACATCGGGAATCATAAATACTCTATAATGTTAATGTCACAGTCATAACCTATTCTATGTGCATTTTTAAGATTGCTTAAATCCAGATATAAATGTATGATACTGTAAATTACTGTTACAGTAATGTTACGATATTCCCGGCTCTTACAATTAAAAACATTACACAAAAAGTATGACTTATGGATAACAGTTAATTAACTGTATATTTGACCTGAGTATATGTTATTCTAAGGTATAAAATTCATATTGGATATATTTTCTGTTGTCTGGGACTGAACTATCTGTCTTTAGCTAACAGCTGACTATTTCAAAGTTACATGAGCTAATAGTAACAAACTGATAGTTTGGTAATACAGAATATACGGGTCTATATTAGAACATCAAAGTTTCAAAACTTCGAATGTTCTAATATCGACTCCTATTCAGCGAAAGCTGAAAACATCGAACATACAGAACAGCGAATTTTTTCCTAGGGAAAAAAATTTGCTGTTCCAAAACACAAACACACAACACAAGCACACCAAACAAACAGCAATCGACACACATACACCTAAAATCTTACACCTAACCTACACTAAACTATACACACACCACTAACTATCCACTTACCTTAACCCGAACCCTAAACCTACGGTCCATCACTATCGTACACTCATCTCACCCGTGCCCTAACCCTAACTCACCTACCCCACCCTAACCCTCACGTCCACACAATCGCACACTTACCTGACCTGCGCCCTAACCCTAACTCACCTAACCTGCCCTAACCCTTACGTCCACACAATTGAACACATGCCTAACCCACGCCCTAACCCTAACTAACCTAACTTGCACTCAATCGCACACTTACCTGAACCCGACCCGTAACTTTCTGCCACAGCACTGAAAATACCGAAGCAACAGAAATGGACAACCAAATTCTTTCCCTAGGAAAAAAATCGGTTTTCTGTTGCTTCGATATTTTCAGCTTTCGCTGAATAGGGGTCGATATTAGAACATTCAAAGTTTTGAAACTTCGATGTTCTAATATAGATCCGAATATACATACTCATGCAATTATTTGGCAACCAGCTGTGGCTGATGTCCACATAATTAATAAAATATTGGTAAAATCAGTGCTAGTCTGAAGTGGCAATGAGTAATACTGGAATCCAGACTTATGCAATGTCTCTCTGAAGTGTTGCAGTCTCTCCAATGCACTTCCTCATTCCCTTCAAGCTCTGCAGTGTCTACACATGAACTTTATCAGTTTATTAATCTTCCTTTAGATGAAACAAGCTGTTTAAATGTTTCTAGAAGTGCTGTTGTTTAAGTGCAACATCAATGCATTACTTTTGCAATATCTTAGCAGTGTTTTTCTTAATGTACACATGCATGTATATATTCTCATTTACTATCAATATGTTGAACGTGTCTTGTGTGCAATTCACCTGTGCGCTAATTGGAATCCAGAAAACCCTTTGGGAGACAGCTGTAATGTCGACTCAGGAAGACTGATGACCGGGACAGTGCAGATCAGGAGATTTACCCTTTTCCACACTGTAGTGCAATCTCAGAGTTGGAATATATAAGTGGCAGGGGGGTGGGGGGTGCAGGGGGGCTTGCCCCCCTGCAAAAAACATGACTGTCAGTGCATTGTAGTATGGACACTGGAGTGCAGGAGTCAAATTCATCTTTGCCTGCCTTGGTGTCCGATCTTTAATACTATTTCCTATTGTGAACATCAAACATGTAAACCGCATTTTTGATAGGTTTACATTCCGATGTTTGATTTTTTAATAGTAAACCATATATTCTTTTATGTATGCATGTATACATGTGTTTATTCATGCATATATTTGTTAATTTGGAAGGTGAGCTTATCATGTACATATTTGCAATTGTTAACTTGGAAGATGAGCTTATCAAGTGACATTTCCAATCATTATCTAAGCTAAAGGCAGCATACGCCTTAAACATCATACATGCATTTAAATTTTATTAATATTTCAGAAAATGAATAGTGCAAAAATGACATACCATTATACAGAATTTGTAAGATGAATTAAGACTGCATGCTTGTCTCTGTGGTATGGATGAATAAACCCCAGGCTATGACACAAGTCTGAATAGTAACTCAGGTGCTGAAACAACCAGGTAGGGGAGGATGGGGATAAGTGACTGATGTTGGCTCTCACATGCAGGAGGAGAGATAGTGGTGCCTCTGGTTGTCAGGTCACTACCAAACCACTGGAGGCTTGCAAGGTCCAAAAATGCTACTAGGACCGGGGCTGTGGACCATTTTCTGCAAGTCTGGTGAGAGTAGCTCTCATTGTGTGTGGGTGGAAGTATGCATATGCATGGGAAGGCAGTGTAGGCTGTCACAGTGATTCAGGTACCCACATCAGTCTCAGGGAGTTGAGTTAACACAAGATAGTAATGCTGTTATTGACTGCCTCAATAGATACTCATGAGGGTAGAAATGACCTCCTCCGATGTATAAATGACATCTCCCTGCAGCTGGCACTTACCATTAGCTGAAGTGAACATTATAAGATTTAGCATATTCTTCTGCATGCTCTTGAGGGGGCTTGCATGATTCCTCATTTATTGCACATCGTCTGCAGTCATGTCATAGTCATAAATATTATAGGATGCATTTCTCATTACGCTTATTAACTTTCAGAACCAAAACCAACTGCTGCACACCACTAGGAGACAGACTAAATATAAAGATCTTACTCACTGTGCACTCAAGGAGACATCCTGATAATGAGACTTTACTTTTTTCTAAGTGTTGTGTTATCATGAAAATCCCTCAAAACCATGCAGAAGAACATATTGGATCTTTTAATGTTATCTTCAGCTAAGGGTAAGTTGCTGGTGTTACTCCCCGGGGATCTTATATGTATGACCCTGGGACAAGATCAAGATTCATAATCATTTAAACCACAAACCTAAATACTTCATCTTATCATGTCCCCATAAATATGGGAATTGTTGAACCAATTCAAGTGTGGGCACATAGTTTACTGCTGTAGCCTTTGTTTTATCTTCATTAATTTCATATCCCCAAAAGACTTGAAACTGTCTCAAAATATTCCACAATATAAGTGAGTAACATGAACCAGTACCCTACCCCCTTAGAGAAAAAAAGCACTTTACTGTATCTGGATTATGATGCTGTACCAATCGCTTTATTACAGATCCATGTCTTGCCCCCCCCCCCCAAGTTCTTTCATTGAAGAGAAAAAAAAATGGACATTCATTCTTTTGCCACAACAACCAGGTGGCAAGATGCACAACATAATCTCCCTCCTGCTCATCAATTCAGGACATGTTTCTGTGCCCTGCTCCAACCCTCCTCCCTTTTATTAGATAAATAAATATGTATTTCTTATAAACTGTAGAAAACTGCTTGCTGCAAATGTGGCAAACTGTTGCTACAGTTTATTCCCTGCCTGCACGGAGAGCTACAGTTTTCAGATTTTAGTTAAAAAATAGATTTTATTTTTAACTTTTAAACTTTAGGAAACTGTTTGCTGCAATGTAGGAAGCAGTTGCTAGAGTTTAGACCACACACAGAACATTATAGTGCTCAGATATGACTGCAAATGCAATACCAGCTTTTAAATGGCTTTAATGGATTAGATATCTGTATCAGCTGACCTCACCACCACCAGCACTTTGCACTTTGTGCCCAGGGCAGTTGTCAGTCTCACCCCACCCTAGCTAAACTTCAGTTCCCTACCAACAAAATGTCTTTTTCTGGCTTTATCAAGTGCAAACTAATATCACCTGCTAATAAAGCTAATTTTTTCTTGTTTAGCATACCAGTTATATCCTCAGTTTTGTGAGTCTCTTATTTTATTTGCCAGTGGCTCTAAAAATAAAGTAAATAGCAAAGGGGAAAGGGGACACCCATACGTGGTTCACTTGTTCAAATACAGCTTGTCAGAGACGAACCTTTGTACCTTCATTCTTGCTTTCAACCCTTCATAAATCTTCCTAAATTACATTATTATTCTTTCACAGAATGCAAATGCTTTGACTACCCTACTAAAGCAGCTGAAGTTATGTTGGAAGAGACTAAACAAAAATAATATAAAAAGTAAGAAATTGGAAGCTCTTGATTATGGATATGGGTAGAAAGATGCAAGCAGTCAAAATGTTTTTAGTCCCTTTAGTTTTATATACAGATCAGACATAACTTCATTAATCATAGAAGTTATGGGGAATTATTACTAAAGAGTTGAAGAAATTTATTTGGAGGAGGAAGAGGGCAATATTTATATGGAAAATCTATCACATAGGACAAAGTCTTTTAGGATCACCTGATATGAATGTGTACTTCAGAGCTATGCAGTTAAGGTTCATATACATAATGTATGCAGAAGGTTATAAATCAAAGTGGAAGTGGAATATGGTGAAATGGGGAGGTTAGTCTGAGAAATAAGGAGAGATTAGGATTTTGGATGCAAATCCTTAAGGAGAATAACAACGACCATACATAATATGATATTCATAAAGTTGCAGAGTTATAAGAACTAAGTCAACATGGGACTGGAGAAAATAAATTTTGCTAATAGGGATGACTGCATACAGAAGTATAGAAAATAGGCAAGAGAAGGCTAGAATTTATTGGAGAAAACTGGAAATGTAACCAAGGTATTGGGTGTGGATAACCAGAGAGGGAAAATTAATAGTGTGGGATGAGGTCAAGCAGGAGTTTGAATTGTAGTTTAGAGGCTGCCTTTCCAATAGGGATTGATATCAGAGTAAGGACCAACTGTAGAGCTTTTAATTGAGCCTAGAACTGAAGCTGATATTAAAAATGGATAATTATCAGGTTATATAAAATATGACACAATAACTATAATAATCAACCAGAAGAGGTTAGAAACGATTAGGAAGAGATATTGATATGGTAATTTACAAAGGAACAATAAGATAACATATTCTCCTAAGTAAGCAGTAAAGTCCAGAAGGTTTAGGATTTTTGCTTGGAAGTGTACCATATGTATTTCTGTACCCCAAGCAGACATCAGAGAATTTTTCTTCAGGTAGATACCAAATGTTGGTTGTGTTATGAAAAAGAAAAGGGTAACTGGGATTTATTTTTTGGGGAGTGTTATGAGTTGGCAGATTTAAAAAAAATCCTCTCAGAGTACTCTACCATGAATGTTGAGGGAGAAAATGGAGGCAACAAAAGAATTTTTTTTTTTTTTTTACCTGGGACACATGATCTGCATTGCCTAGAAATAGTAAGAACTTACTAAGTTTAATGCTATTGGCTGCCAAGAACAATTACTAGAAAATGGAGATCAGAAGATAAGCCAACTGTAATTGAAGTACAGAATATTTTAAAAGAGAAATAAAATAGAGGTGGGAGTGATGTGGGACCTTTAGAAAAGTGAAGAACCAAATTACATAGAAATAAATTGAGGTTTAAGAGAAGGCAGGGACTGACTAATTTATATAATACTGGATTAAATGATTGTTAAAAAAGAAAACACATAAATAATGCATAAGGAATGAATATGACATGCTAATATGGTTTCCATTTGTTTCTGTTAATGTATGTGAGCCAGTCTTTTAATAAAGGTGCTTAAAAAGGGTTTCCACATACTGGCCAAAGCTCTTGTTGTCCCCATTAGAAAGGGTTTCCAAATACTGGCCAAAGCTCTTGCTGCCCCCTTTGTGCAGTTTTTAAACAGAGTTAATTTAATGAACATCCTAACCTGATAAACACCTTAAATCCCCAAATGGATGACATAAATGTGACTGCTATTAATGTTAGGAGTCTTACAATAAACTGTCAGTCTCCATTTATACAGTGTTACCAAGACATGGTTCATAACTTAGAGAGTATCCTTTCTATGCCTGTATTTGTAACTACTACATCTTCTTCCCCACCTGTAATAGAGATGGAGTATCATTGTACATCAGGGCAGATACTACTTCAAAATGAATACCCAGAGTACCCCACAAATGAGCTTATAGGACAACAACTCACCTTATGGAAATGTCATTTCCAGCCCATAGTCTTCTAGTGATCCCCCTCCATGGATCCAGATTACCATGATAAATTGTTGGTATTCATTGAGAATATTTCTATAAGCAACGGCTCTTTAACTTGCTCAAGCCAGCACCATTTTGTATGCTTCCAGTTAACACCCATAGCTCTTTATGGCATCCAGATCTTTTTTGGACCTGGCTTCTTTAACCAAGTGACTTGCCAGTTAATAACATGCAATATTAGAAAGGATAAAGATCTATTAACAAAATGACACTAAGTTTGTAATCTAGGATATTCTGCAGTAGAGAAATTAATCATTTGCATCTTATTATTCATATTTTCATATTTATAATCATACCTTTATAACTGAGATAGCTACATGCTGTTGAGGGGTATGGTATGAAATATCATAGTGAGAGACAGGTAAATTCATTGTCAATGTCCATTTATATCAGACTGTACTTAAAGTATTGCTAGCTGTTAGTAATTATGAAAATGTGCAATATTTCCATGTGTACTTAATATTTTAAAAACCAAGTGACTTATAAACTGCTACATGGCATTGCTAGCTGTTAGTAATTATGAAAATGTGCAATATTTCCATGTGTACTTAATATTTTAAAAACCAAGTGACTTATAAACTGCTACATGGCATTATGTAAAACCTTACATGTTGTTGAAGAAAACAGTCTTTGATATTTGCACTTTAAAATGCATATCTTGAGAGATATTCACTGTTATTTATATTGCTAATTATACAATTAATCATAGTTTCATATTTCTGTAAATATCTAAATAAACATGCATTCAGAGAAGAATTTCTTGCTATGTGAAAGCTTATATCTACTTAACCCACATTCTCTGAAAATATATGTCTATATTGTACATTTTCCAAGATATAGCAATTTGTTTGTGAAAGTTTAGCAAAAAATACAATTCTTGGCTTGTGTGAATTAATAACATATTATAGTATCTATGGAAACATTATTAATGCACTATTATTAACACAGAAAAAACTCTTCTTCATGATAATGTTGCTATCATTACAGTTTTCAGAAGAAATAAGGGTGAAAATAAACCAATAATTCCTCAGAAGTTGGAGAAATCAGGACAAACTTGTATGACTTTACCAGGATTTTATTATCACGCCACACGCTGTTAGAAAGCACTCCAAAACACCTAAAAATCATTACAGTTTTCATAGCTTTCCTTGCTCACAAAATATTTACATTTGTTTATCTAATGCTTTTGAAGTTGATTTTTCAGAAAATGCTCTGGATTACTCGAATGTGTGTAGGCTGCTAGAGGTATGGCATTCCACATCAGATAGGTGTTAATGAGTTAATCCCTGGTGACATCAACTATCCTTCCATTGACTGGAACATTTACATATCCAGTGCTGGTCGTGGTCAATGCTTCTGAATTGGGTACCCTGCATCATTTTGTCCTCACCCTGACCAGAGCTGTAAACATTCTTCACTTAGAACTCACAAACTTTGCCCTGTCTGCTTTCCTCCCAAGGGTGGCTAATGATCATAATCATAACCATAATCATAATAATAATCATAATGCTACTCCTCTTCCTCATAATAATAATAATAATAATAATAATAATAATAATAATAATAATCTGGTTAGAAGTATCACCATATTTAAAAAATTCAAAAAAGTTATCTTATGCAAATGTGTGATGAAATCTCTAAATTTACCCATGTCAACTCCATGATTGACCTTGGTTATGCAGCCAGTTACATAAATGATTTTGATGCCCATTTAGATAAATATTCTTCCAAAACTGCATATGGGAGTAAATTCTAAGATAAACTCTCCTGGTGGTTTACAAATATATGCAAACTATGTAACAGAAGGAGGAATATCCTCAAACTGACTCATGGGGACAGAACCCTACAGGATCAAAATAGTATTAAAAGATCCAAGAAAGTGAAAGAAACTTTAAAGACTAATGAAGTATCAGTCAAATTAAGACAAACAACTCAAGCAGATGATAATTTCAAGTCCTTCTTCAGTGATATCAGCAAACTAAAAATGAGTTTCATTCTTCTCTCTACTTGCCCATAATGGAGCCTCCCACTCAAACCCAAAAGACATTGCTAATATACTGGCAAGCAGGTTTGAAGCACATTTCTCCTCTGGATCTACCATCACCTCTCAAACTATCCCAAATCACTGACCCCTTCTATCACTAAGGAAAGTATTCTTAAAGACCAGCAACATTTTCTTCATGGGTCCAGACAACATATGGGGTTGTCTGATAAACAGTTTTAAGCATACACTCACTGATCCTTTCCCAAACTGTTTAACCTAAGCCTTGCTATAGGTTATGTCCCTGCATCCTGGTACACTGCTTTAATAATGGTTCTCTATAAGGACACACCCACCATGAACTAGAGAACTAACGAATCATCAGTCTTATGAGTCTTATATGTAAAACCATGGAGCACATCATCACATATATCATAAATTATGATATCAAAAACCTGGCTAAGATAGACCCACTACAATTACTAGAGTCATAGATTCATTGATTTTTCATAGCCACTGAGTCTTATGACTATCCTTGCCTTGCCAGTACTCTTCCTCATGCAGCATCTCCTTTCTCCAGGAAGACCATATCAATCAAACTAGGAGTAAATTTGTGGAGAACTATCCCATCACCTTGTTTATTCTTAAAGTAAGATAGTGAGTTAGATTGCTTAACATGCAGATAAAGTTTATTCCAGAGGTTTGCGAGTCACGCCACTGTGTTATATTTTTTAGTGAAGATTTAGGTCCCTGATTCTATTACTGGCTGAGATATTGGATTTGTGGAGTAATAAGAAGCCCATGGCAATCAGGTAATTCATGGGCCAGTAAGTAAGACACAAACATGTCCTCATAAGTCTGTAAGTTTTTTTTTTTCAAATTGCTGGAACCTGTGTTCTGAGAGACTGCCTTACAGACTATCTGCAAATACACAGAGCTGAGTATATTTCTTCTGGTTATAGAGTTTAATTGTTGCTTATATCTCTGTTGAAACTGTTGTCTCACTGTTCTGAGAGACTGATCTGCAAATATACAGAGCTGAGTATATTTTTTGGTTTTAAAGTTTTGACTGTTAGTTGTTGCTTAGATCTCTGTTGAAACTGCCCCCCCCCCATTTTCTGCCATGTCTTCAGTTGGTATAACTGTTTTTTACAGATTGTGTGTTATCTAACTCAAGGATCACTTAATTTGACCTGTTAGTAACAGCCTGCATTCAAATTGCTGGAACCTGTGTTCTGAGAGACTGCCTTACAGACTATCTGCAAATATACAGAGCTGAGTATATTTTTTTGGTTATAGAGTTTGTTAATTGTTGCTTAGATCTCTGATGAAACTGTTTTCTCCCACCCACTCTCCCTCCCTATTTTTGGTTTGTAGTTAAATTTGGTGGCTTTTGCAGTTGCCTGCCCTACTGTAGATTTGATCTGGGACACTCCCCCAGTCCGATCTCTTTACCACATTCTACCTAATAAACTCTTTCTGCACTTGCTTTTAGTCCTTTTTAATTTATTTGCATTTTTTAAACTGTGTTTGGTCTAATATTGCTACATACTCAAGTGTGCTAGCTTGCACTGCATGCAAATTGTTTTTACTACTGTTTTTGCTACTTTTCTGTAAAAAAAAAAAAAACTGTAAGCCTGTTTCCTACCTTTCCTGTAACTAGTGTTCCAGATACAGATTTGCTGTATCCAGAACTGTATGTAAGTTTCTGAGCCCCCCCAAGCCTTTCTGTGTTGGAGGGAAGCCTTCTAGCTTATCAGTGGGAGTGGTAAGCATTAGGTAACCTGCCTAACACATAAGGAGTGGTTCTGGCCTAGAAATTGTAGTTATTGGCCATTTGGGCAATCTTCTCTCTCTCTCTCAGCTTCCTGATTTGAAAGCCTGCATTTGCACTTGTTTCTGTCCTGTAACTCATCTAGTGCAGATACAGATTCTTAGTTTTAACACTTAAATTTGCTTATTCATGCTCAGCACTTGTTCAGAACTTGTAAGCACTAAATAAGCTACTAATTACTATAGCATTCAATCTTCCTCATTACCTAGAGGAAAACAGTTTTTGTACTTACTTTTCTCACTTGCTTAGAGAAAAACAGTTCTTGTACTCACTTTCCTCACTTATCTAGAGGAAAATAGTTTTTTATTCAGGCATGTCCAAGGGTCAGCTCCCAGTGTTCTCTCCTGTCTATCTGATGAATCTGGGCATCTTGAGGCAATGTAGAAATTGCCTCATGTACACAGACAACCGCCTCTTCTTACCACCCAACACTACAACCTGTGAGAGATGCACTTATATAGCCAAACTGGAGGTAAAGCTCTCTCCAACCAAGACTGAACATGACAGTCATAAGAAGGTAAACATTTGCACCACACCACACTCATCACATAGTCTCATTAAATCTACACCACCAAAATCCACACAAAGTAACACAAAAACATTCGCGGAGGCTCTCAATAATAATCTGTCTAAGCAACAGAGACCTCCAAAGCTGAAACGCAAGCAACCTACATCCCCCAACACAACCCAAATGACACATAGCCCACAGACTCAGTGTGCCACTCAACCACAGCCAATAAGGCAAAACAACGTACCCGACACACTAGTCATAAGTGACTCTATAGTCAGGCACACTGATGTCCCACTCACCAGGCTAAACAAGGAGAAGGCTACTGTCAGCTGCCTGTCGGGTGCCAGGATCTGCCACATAACCCATGCACTCAGGTCACTCCACAACAAGTACAAATATGACTCTGTCATTGTCCATGTTGGTGTGAATGACCTGAGATGTACCTCCCTGGACTACATGAAAAGAGACATGGAAGAGCTCTCCGATCTTGTAGCCCAGGCAGGTATGACCCTAGCCCTGAGTAGCATTCTGCCATTTCCCAGAATGATACCGCAGTATAAGGACAAAATGATTGACTTCAACAATTGACTAAGCTTCTGGTGTCATTCTAAGGGGATCCAGTATCTGTCTGCTTGGGATGACATGGTCGACAGACCACGATGCTTTGCCACAGATGGCCTGTACCTGTCGCCCCTGGGATTCCAGATACTGGCTAAGGCTCTTGCTGCCCCTATGGTGCCTTTTTTAGACAGGGGTCAAATAACTAATTCACTACCATAACAGGAACAGGCAAGCAAAAACTGAGGGTAATGCTACTCAATGCTAGAAGTCTAAATCTCAAAATGCACTCACTCGAGGCACTCCTTAAAATGGAGAACATCGATATCTGTGCTGTGACTGAGACCTGGTTCAAGGCTCCAGAGAGCACCCCTGCACTACCAGGCTATAACTCATACCACACTTTTCGGCCATGTAACCTGGACCGAAACACCAAAGGTGGAGGTGTGTCCATATTCATTAAGGATATCCACACCTCAGGCTAGTTGCTCAGCATAATGCATCCGAGGTTATCCAAGTGCAACTAACTCTGGGCAAAACTGCAATCCAAATTGTAGCTTGCTACAGATCCCCCACCATGCCCCAGGATTCCCGCTCCTCTTTTCTTGATGTACTGGAAAATATTAGGGTTCAACCAAACACCCCAATAATGGGCGACTTCAACTACCCCACCATTAACTGGGAAATCTACTCATGTACCAACTCCTTAGCTCAATGCTTTCTGGAATTTATAAACTCCAATGCCCTAGATCAACCTATCCACACCCCCACCAGGGGCAACAATATCCTAGACCTAGTCATTACCAACATGAGTGGCCGGTGTTCCACACCTGAAGTCAACTCCTCGTTGGTCCAATCTGACCATAAGCTTATCACGCTTGATATCCACATCCTGCCCCCCACCCCCCATTAAGGAAACCACAGTAAAAAATTTCTCCAAAGTCAAATTCATGCTTCTTAAGACAGAAGTGGTGAACCTCATGACACCCATGCAGATGGACAATACAGTTACAACTGCTGAATCCTACACAAATGCACTCTATAAGCACTTACACGAGTGCTATCCCAAACAGAACCAAGACGCTATCCTCCAAAAAAGGAAGCTAATCTGGTTGTCCCCTTCCATAAACAAACTGTACAACAGAAAGAATAAACTGTTGCAAAAGAGAGTAAAATCCCATGAGTGGAGGAGCACCCTGGTCAGTCTCAGTAAGAAGCTGAGATCCCTTATAAGATTCTCCAAAGCTAGCTATGAAAACAAAATCACCACTAAATCCAAGGACAACCACAAAGCATTCTATAGCTATGTCAAGAATCTAGATGGCTACACCCAGATCTGCACTGAGTTACAGCACAAAGGCATGAAAATTACAGAACCAACTGGTATTGCCAACATCCTAGCAGATAGGTTCAGTGCTAACTTTACCCCACCCCTCACCCCCTAAAGGGCCCATATCTATACAGGAAGAATGCATAGTCCTTGCAATTACAACTACGCAGGTAAAAGCTGCACTCTCTAAAGCCAAAAACACAGCATCCATGGGACCGGACAGCATCCCAGTCTGCATTTTACATGAACTTCAGAATGAACTGGCTCCCCACTTAAGCCTCATGTTCAATAATAGCCTCGCATCAGGCTTTGTGCCCACTGAATGGTGCACAGCAACAGTCATCCCACTCCACAAAGGGGGAGCCACCACTGATCCCGGGAACTATCAACCTATTAGCCTGACAAGCCTGGTCTGCAAGGCCATGGAACATATCATCATGGAACTTATAAACAAAGACATTGGTAATCTCCAAACTCTGGATTCCACCCAGTTTGTGTTTGTGAAAAACAGATCATGCCTCCTGAACCTGATTGACTTCTTTGATGCAGTCACCAAAGCCGTGGATGAGGGTAAGGTGGTTCACACAGCCTATCTTGACCTCACCAAGGCTTTCAACACCATCCCCCATTCTGGAATTATAGCTAAACTCACCAAACTAGGTATAAATCCCTACGTCACAAGATGGGTTGCCAACTGGCTCACTGACAGAACCCACACTGTAAAAGTTGCAGACTCCAAATCTGACCTCAAAGCAGTGACAAGTGGAGTACCACAGGGTTCTGTCCTGGGACCTTTCATGTTTGGTATCTACTTCTCTGAAGTACAGGCTAACACAGATTGCCCCTGACTAATGAAGTTTGCAGATGATTGCAAACTAGGAGCCATAGTCAAGTCCCCAAATGATGTGGACATCCTACAGAAGGGCCTCACTGAGACAGATGCCTGGTGTCAGAGCCATGGCCTCAAGCTCAATTCCAAAAAGTGCAGTGTCATCCCCTTTGGTAAAAACTCTGTACCCATGAACTACCACATAGGCAGCAATCTACTTAACATCGAATGCGTGATAAGAGACCTTGGGACCCAGGTGGACAGTAGTCTCTCCTTTGATAGTCACATCGCCACAGTAGTCAAGAAGTCCTTCTATGTGGCACACCTCATCATAAAAGGGTTCTCATCCAGGAAAAAAGAGGTCATTGTTCCCCTCTGCTCGATACTCATTAGACCCATTATAGAGTACAACGCCCCTTTTGGAATGTACCTCACAAGACATCTGCAGCAGCTGGAAAGACCACAGAAGTACCTCACAAAGAGGATTACTGGCCTCAAACAAATGCCCTACACTGACCACCTCAAAAAACTCCAGCTTTACTCCATAGCATATCGCCTACTCCGAGGTGATCTCTGCCTAACATATAAAGCTATGTCAAACCCAGAGCTGTTGGACATGCTACACCTAAAGAAATCCCAATCCTTTTGAGCTACATGCTCTAGGGACCTAAACCTTGTCTTCACAATAAACAGGACATGCTGGAGGGATAGATTCCTGTCCCAGAGACTTCCTATACTCTGGAACAAGCTACCCATCTATGTCAAGCAAAGTTCTTCATTAGCACTCTTCAAGAAAAATCTTGATGAGTGGATGGGATATAGGAAATACACCCTGGGGATCACTTCTGTATCTCTGCCTGACAGTGGCACTGGAAAATAACTTTCTTGGGTGGCGTAAGCCATGGAACCTTGTTGGCTAGGCTTATGTAGGCCCTTGGACCAATAGCCTAGTACCTACCTATGAGCCTATGAACCTATGAAGACACTAAATAAATGGGTAGAGCTTCCAGCCTCTCTTGGTACTTTTGGGACCTTAGGCCTGTGATATTTTTTGATTAGGAACCTTTGAGGTTCTTCCAATTATTTGATATGTTTTGCGAGATATATCATAAAGGGACATTGTACTTGATAACTGGCCCAATCAATACTATGTATAATAGAGTGATTACCTTTTAAGACCTTGATAATATTCCTTTGGAAATTAGCTGTGCTAAATAAAAGGCATCCTTTGGCAATTAGCTGGGAACAATTAAAGGATTCTCTGACAACTGTTGTCACATGGTCAAAAGAGAGGAAGTTATCAACCCAGGTATCTATGTCCATAATCATGGTTTCATTTTGTAGAGAAATGTTGTCTAGATAGTGTGATATGAGTAGGGATTATCTACCAAAAGTGATGATACTAGACTTTTTAGCACTTAGCTTGAGCTCATTTTTATTATTCCAATAATTTACTAGGTTGAGTTAGTTTTACAATTTTGAGTGTCATAGAGTGACTTAACAACAAAATCCAATGTGTAATCATCTGCAAATTGTGCTAGCTAGAGATCTTGGCTTTCTGCTTGGAGATCACAGAAGTAAATACCAAAAGGAGAGACCCCAGTACCAAGCTCTAAGGACACTGTTGGTCACCTTCCTACTTTCTGATGAAGTACCTGCAACTTGCACTGTGTGAGTTTTGGCTTTCAGCCAGTTTACTTTCCATCTTTATATATATATATATATATATATATATATATATATATATATATATATATATATATATATATATATTTGTATCACTTCACTGAAAGACCATTTCACTGACATCCATTTCACTGAGACAAAATCACCTAAAGTTCATTTCACTGAAAGTTCATTTCACCTAAAACTAATTTTGCAAGTCAAAGGTATATGTCCTTTTCCCCACTGTACTGTGATCCTGGTGTTAGTATATATAGTTTGGGGGGTGAGGCATAGCCCCTCACTTAATTTAGTTTTCTGTTGTCTGGTTTTGTTTTACATTATTTGGTAAAACCCAACTAGGTGGGGGGGGGTATGATCCCCCACACCCCCCAATGTGGGGGGCTGTGCCCCCCACCCCCAACTATATATACTAACACCAGGACTGCACTACAGTGGGGAAAAGGACATATACTTTTGACTTGCCTTAGAGTACTACTTGTCAGTGAAATGAGTTTTAGGTGAAATGAACTTTAGTTGATTTGTTCTCAGTGAAATGGGTGTCAGTGAAATGGTCTTTCACTGAAGTGATATGAATCTATATATATATATATATATATATATATATATATATATATAAATAGGTTTACTATCAAAACATCTAAAGTTACATACACGGCAGTCATATGTCCAACAGTCAATACATCGCCATTCATGTTATCTAATGCACTTTACATGACATTGATAAGTCTGTATAATGTCTGTTGTCTGCCATGCAACCGCCAATCAGACTTACGTCATGGTAACAACATTACGTAAATATAAATGCGCGTATCTTGCAGTCATACTTAAAAGCATTTTAACATTTTTATAGTACAGCACTTCTGAAAAAATTCTGTCCACTTTAATCTTTACTTGTAACATTTTGTAAAATGATCGATTCTGAAACAAAGTAAGACAATGCTTCAGAATTTCACTTTAGTAGTAAGTAAAAAGGTATTGTGATTCACAGAAAGAAGACATGAAAGTAGTTCTGGCTCTTTCTGCTGTCAATACTAATTGCCTTCATTGAATGCCTTACCTTGTTGTCCATAATGTCTCAGCTCTCAGCCTTCCATCTCCAAAATGTGGAACACTACCTATCATCATGTGGAACAAATGGGCAAAATGTGAAATAGTTATCAGGGACTTTAACAAGGAATCTTATAGCATGGTTAAAGATGGTTAATTCATACTTAACAATATTTCTGCTTTTAAAATAAAATAAAATTAAAATGCTGATAAATTAACATGATTCAGTATCATGGTTTTTTTTGGATATCTGTTGTGCAACAGATGTGTGTAACTATGTAGAACATGGAACCTTTAAGGCTCAAAATGAAGAACATTCCTCATAGTGAGGGACACTTGACAGATATATGTGATATTGACCTTCTAGGCGAATGTGATGTATCTGCATTTCACTGGAACACAGGAGGCCATACATTTCTTTAGTTGTTCAAACCCTAGTGAGCTTTGCACACAGTTTTAATGGAAATGTAATATCTGGTAAGAGTGATGTAATGCAGTCTGTTGTCATTTTGGTGACAAGATGATTTGTGGTATTTTGTTAGGTTCATAGGTTCATACTAGGCTATCTGCCCAAGGGCATTTATAAGCCTAGCCCATAGTTATGTGGCTTTTAGTTTGAATAAAACTATGCCTATTATTTTGCTGTGCCTCTGTCAAGCAGTGACACTGAAGTAATCCCTGGGGTATATCTGCGATCTCCCATCAATTGGTCAAGATTCCTCTTGAACAAGGCATTTTGTTCCACAGCATAGGGAGTCTCTGGGTGATGAATTTGTCCCTCCAGCATGTTCTATTAATAACCGTGTCAAGGTTTAAGTCTCTTGTGGTTCTGAGGGATCTAGATTTTTGAGGTGAAGCATATTCATCAAATCTGGGTTTGACATGGCCTTATATGTCAGGCACAGGTCACCTCTGAGCAAAGCGGTATGAGACTGAATAGAGCTGGAGTTCTTTCAGTCGGGCAGCATAAGACATATTTTTGAGACCCTTTATCCTTTTGGTGAGGAACTTTTGGGGCCTTTCCAGCTGCTGCAGGTGTCGGGTCAGATACATTCGAATGGGGCATTGTACTCAATCATAGGTCTAATGAGTGATGAGTACAGGGGCCTCCCTTGATCTATGTGAATCCCTTCATGATCAGGTGGGCAATGTAGAAGGTTTTCCTAACCACCTTAGCAACATGAGTGTCAAACAAAGCGAAGGCCACTGTCAACCTGGGTCCCCAGATCCCTGATGACTTCCTCCATGCTCAGTGGATTGCCACCTATATGGTAGCTAGGGGTAACCTTGTTTTCGTATGACTATGCATTTAGGCCATGGCTCTGGCACCAGTTATCCGTTTCTGTGAGGCCCTTCTGAAGGATATCTGTGTCAGATGTTCATCTGCAAACTTTGTCAGCCATAACCCTCCTGTGTTTGCTTGTACTTCAGAAAAGTAGATGCTCAGAAGTGGACCCAGGACTGATCTGTGAGGGGATGTCTTGTGTGACAGGCTTTGAGTCTGACATGGCTCCAGCAACTCTGACCCTGTGGGTTCTGTCAGCCAGTTTGCAACTTTGCATCTTGTGATGATATGGTTTACATGATTGAAGCTGATTTTTTTTCGATACCTGAGTGGGTATTGTGTCA
This sequence comes from Protopterus annectens, assembly GCF_019279795.1. NCBI lineage: Eukaryota > Metazoa > Chordata > Ceratodontiformes > Protopteridae > Protopterus > Protopterus annectens. The sequence goes on along the minus strand of NC_056731.1, from coordinate 1,320,451,766 downwards.
AAGGCCTTTGCCAGGTCGAGGTAGGCTGTATGGACTGCCCTTCCCTCATCAATGGCCTTGGTGACTGTCTCGAAAAGTCAACCAAGTTTAAAAGACATGATTGCCTTTGACAAAGCCAAACTGGGTTGGATCCAAAGTCTGCAAGTTCCCTATGTCTTTATTTATGAGTTCCATTATGATCCTCTCCATGGCTTTGCAGATAAGGCTTGTCAAGCAAATGGGGAATTATCACCAGGGTGGTCGGACCGGCCGCTTGTGAAGTGGGACCACAGTCGCATCCTGAGGTGAGGCTATTAATTAAAACAGCTGTCCTACTGCGGGTTTAATTCCTCATTGAGTTCATGGAGCACACAGGGGGACACCATCCCGGTCCCATGGATGCTGTGTTTTTGCCTTGGAGAGGGCAGTTCTCACCTGGGTGTTGGAGATGTTTGGGGGACTGCAATCCTCTGGTATAGATATCTCTCCTAAGTTTGCACTGAACCTGTCAGCCAGTATGTTGGCAATGTGTGTAGGTTCAGTAATCTTCACATCATTTTGAACTAATTCTGAGCATATCTGGGAGTTTCCTAGGTTTCTAAATAACATAGCTAAAAAGGCCTTATGATTGTTTTTTGAGTCCTTGGCGAGTTTTCTCTCAAAATTTGCCTTGGATGATTTTATGAGAGCTCTTAGTTTTTTACTTATAATGATCAAAGGTGTCCTACCTTTCAAGGATTTTGCTCTATCTTGTAGTAGCTTTCTCCTTTTTTGTAGAGTTTGTTTATGGCTGGGGTCCACCAGACTGGACGCTTGCCTTTGGTACAAAGAGTCTTAGTTTTGTTTGGGATTGCCTGATCCATGCAGTCCTGTAGGTGCTGGTAGAAGGCATTTGTAAGTGATTCAGCTTGAAAGCTTCTTTTTCTTTCTGTGACTGCTTTGCTTCTGTACGCCCATCTTTAATGCCATTACAAACAAAATGTGTAAGCTGATGCTCTTTATCATACTAGAAGAGCTTCGAAAAACTAAACAGGTAAAGAAACTAACAGAAAACAACTTCTAACACACAAAGGCATGCATCTTTTGTAAAAAATACGACAGTGGTACTGATTGCTTAACATTACTTATCTGTAATATTGTGTAGATACTGTGAATTAGATCTGCCCAAATTGTTCTAGTAGATTTTGTATGGGGTTAGATTTGTTTAGAATTACCTGTAGGAGTGTGAAGTGGAATGTACTGTTAATGTTATAACAGGACAAGTAACCTTAAAACATTCATTTTGTGTGTATTTTATTCTTCACTACAGAGTGAATTTCCAGCTAAGTCCATCATTTTTATAAATGCTGTTCACTATGCTTTTTTGTTAGCTTTACATGGTAGGATAATTAAATTAACAAGTTCATATAATCAAATACAGGCCCTGTATATAAAGTCGACATTTACATCGACAAGGAAATTTCGAATTTCCTTGTCGATCATCTAACCTACTTAATATTCATTTTCTCTCTCTCTCTGTATATATATATATATATATATATATATATATATATATATATATATATGTGTGTGTGTGTGTGTGTGTGTGTGTGTGTGTGTGTGTGTGTGTGTGTATGCGTGTGGGTGCGCCAGTTTTTACAGTATTTAGCTTTTGTATGATGCCGGCTTGGAAAATGGTGTCAAAAGCCTTTGCCAAAGGTCAAGATACACTGCATGGGCACCATCTACAGCCTCTATAACCCTTTAAAAGACATTTACCAGATTAAATAGTCAGGATCTACCCTTCTCAGAATCATACTATTAGGTGTCAGATCTAATAAGATTCTTGATATTAGAGTCTATGAGGTCAGCTATAACACATTCCATGACTTTGCAAATGAGGCTTGTAAGGCTGCTTGGTCTGTAATTACCTAGGTCAGTTATAAGGCAACACTTAAGGAGAAGCACCACCATTGTTGTGTGCCACTCATCACCGATAAAACCAGTAACTAAACTTAAGTTAAACAGTTAAGCGTGTGTCTGCAAAGACATGCTTAAAATTATTAATTAAGCAACCAGGAATATTATCAGGTCTCATGGAGGAAGTATTTTTGGCCTTGGTTAGTACTTTCAGTAAATGATTTTTAGATATAATTGGGGGAGCAAGGGATTCAGATATTTTGGGGCTATGAACAGAAGTTGAAACTAAATTTGTTTACAAGTACATTGGCAATGTCAGTTGGATCAGAATAACAGGGCCCATTACGAAGAAGTTCTGAGCAATGTAGATAGTGTTGTTTATTTAATGTAGCTAAATAAGGAGTTATAATTATTTTTGACTTCAGGGTTCAGCCTACATTCATGGTCTCCTTTAGTAGATATGATAGCATTCTTCATTTCTTGTAGTGCTTTTGATATTATACTTAAGAAAATTGGTTTAGAACTTACTAAATAATTTAAGGCATTTCTATATTTTGTTAAGTAGTGCATTTATGATAGTGGACCACCAGGGTGATGTGTTTTTAAATTATCCATGTTGCTTGACTCTGGTTGGGACTACTAGATCTATCCATGTTTCTAAATGGGTGTCAAATTCCCTAGTAAATCTTTCTGCAATATTAAGGTCTGGGGAGGTGAAATCATAAGTGAATTTTGATATTTTGTCAAACAGTTTGAGGCTGGCATGTTTACAGTCTTTAAATTCAGTGGGGTATGCTGAAGGAGCTTTTGGGAGCTTAAAGGAGAAAGTCACAAATTTATGGTCAGACTTCACTGGGGAAGGACATAGAGGAGTAACAACAGAGGTAGCCATATTTGAAAGAATCAAGTCAAGAATAGTATGCCTTCTAATATGTTTATTTGCTAAGTGCTCAAGGGGATTTTCATGTATTAAGTTTAGGAATTTTTGGGCATGTCATATATTGTAAGTATATGTATCCCAGTTTATTGAAGGGTAGTTAAAGTCTCCCAAAATAAGGCATTTTTTTTTCAAATAGGGAGATGATTTAGAACACTGAGGACACTTACATGGTCAATATTTCCAAAACCCAAATTTAAACATGCCCCGTTCCTTCATCATAGTGTCAATAAACCTGTATACAAGAGAATTTATTCTTCATTTCTTATTAATATGGCTATGCTATATTTTACAAACCAGATGGTTATATCACTGTAAACAAGAATTGTACGATAAAGAAACCAGTTAGGGATAAAACACAGTATGTTGAACGTACGGTATACCCCTTACTTATCAAAAACTTTATTTTACTTCCAGCTGAGCAGGAATGCTATTTCTTCAGATGATCCATGGAACAGAAAATTTAGGGAGTTGTAATGGGAGGAGTCATGAATACTATGTAAGGTATATATCAATACTGGGAAGCTTGTTACACTGCGGGGAGAAATACATGAAGTTAGAGAGCATTTTAATTATAATTCATGGCATGTCATGTATTTAGCAACTTGTTTGTCATGCCCAGCATTTTGCATGGGCAAGACTAAAAGAAGTTGATGGAAATAATTTATCAACACATATATAGTATAATAAATGTAGTCTGGTCAATGCTAAAGCAAAGCATGCTATGACATATGAAAATTTTAATATATTTGTTTCTAATATATTGGAGGGAGTTCCTAGAGATGACAGAGGGAGAACCTGGGAAAATAATTTATTACCTGAGAATTATACTGCTGATTACTACTGGCAGCTGATAGACCAGCTGGTATCAATGAATACATTTCTGTGAATAGTGTTTTAACAAATAAGAGAGAAATGTTTAGGTAATTTTGTTTAATTTGATTGGTTGATTTATATCTTGTGATTAGTTAATTTTAATATTTAAAATGGTTGTAACAATGTTTTATTTGTTCTGATGAAGTCTACTATTGTGAGAGATGAAAGCACTTAATAAAAAAATTACATTCTCTGGTAAATTGTGGTTGCGTGTTCAGTTCATAATTTATTGATTACAGTTATTGGTGATGAACTTTTCTGACATGCATTCTGAATGCCAAAGTTCAGTGACAATTAAAAGAAACAGAATAATTTATGTATATATGGATCTAAGTCATAAAACTTGACTTTTCAGAAAAGTCAAATTGCAAATGGTTGAGACCATATCATCGACGTTCTGTAAAGCTGAAAATGAGAAAGCAATCAAAATGTCTGTTTTTGCAGCCTCTTCTCCACAGATTATATATACCACCTCCAAGACTGCACTACAGTGGGGAAAAGGGCAAGTTTCCTGATCCCTGCCGTATTGCAATAAGCTGATCATATGTTCTCGACGATATGCAGTTTGACTTTCTGAAAAGTCAATCTTATGACATAGACCCATACATATATGAGTCGTTATTTTCATTGATTGTCTTTAATATTGGCATCTGCTTTGTTGACATACTTTAGCCAACAAAACAGATACTTGAAAGCTGTGTGAGATCCCCACATTAACTGACTTGGGAAATATCCCTTTCCTCAATATTGTGTGATCTTGGAGTTGGAATATATAAGTAGCAGGGGTGAATTGTGCATGGAGGCTTGCTCACTGCAAAAAAGATAGTTTTAAAGTTTCATGCATTGAGGTTATGTTTCAGAGCATAAGAATTGTATTTTCAGTCATTGATCGATTTTTTTTTTGTCGATGTTAGGCACGTCATCATTTGGGTGTTGCATTTTTTTAAGTGCACTTATATATACAATTTATGTATGTGCATGTATATATCGAACATCTTTAATGCTGACGGAGTTGATTGAATAATCATTTTATCACTTCTGCTGGCATTACTTTGCAGGAGGTCACAGAACAGGGATGAGTTGGAGTTCACCCATTCCTCACTATATAACTAGCAGGGTGTGTGGGGGACTTTCCTCTTTGCAAAAAATAAATGTGACTTGCGTTAAGTTCTGGCTCTAGAGTATGCATTTAGGAGGAAGGTTTGCTGTTTTTTTATGCTAATGTATGTATTTTGAATAACAAAGGCATTCTACTGTCTCCACTGTCCAGCTTGAGCGCAGTCTCTTCCTCATAGTCTTAGCATCAAAACAAATTGATGTTTCTGTGTGCAGTTTGTATATTTTTAAAACTATATGTGCAGTTTTGTAATTATTTGAGATGTGTTGTTAACAATTTAGCTGTTTTAGTTTGGTTGTTTATTTGTGGTGATTTTCTACATAGTACTTCTGGTTATTCTATGGCTGGTGTTACTGCATTACATTCAAGCACACCTCTTATCTTTTCCTCATTTTGAAGACCTCTTTTTTATTTTGCTTCATAAAATATACCATATTCCTCAATGCAAGGATTTACTATAGAGTCTCAGTGCTATCAACATTAAGCAAAAATTACATTTAATAACAAATTATGTATAGTATTAGTAAAACCTTCTGCAGTTGCAAAGTGATACATTTTAACCATGCAGTCATTTTCCTAGTTAAAGTTCTTACCAGCTGTTACGCATTTGCCTTTCCTCCATATTTTGAATGGCAGTATTCTATCTTTTGGGAAAAACATAAAGGCTGAGAGCTATGCATGTAAATTAATTTGGCTGATGATTCTGACAAAATATAGCGAAATTCTGGTGACATAAAATGTTGATATATGGTTATCTTTTAGTTTAATAGAGATATGAGTTTTTATTTTGAGGTTTATTAGTACACATATTATAACCACAGTCATGTGGAACTACACACACACACACACACACACACACCATCCAAAGGGTTAAACAAAACCCATAGTAATTTGCTAAGTTTTGTTAAACTTATGATTTGTAATTACTTTTATCATAATTATGCAACAGTTTAGCAGTTTTAACTATTTTACTTACAACTGGTGGTTTGGAGTGATTTACTTGCAAATGTCTTCAAACAGAAACAAGTATGTATTTACACATTGTTATGTATCTCTCTCTTGGAAATGTGGCAAAATTACTGAAGGTTAATGACTGATTTCTAGTTTATTATAGATCATGCCATTTGCCAGCATAACTTGTATTTTCAGAAATATACCATCAGACTATAAACAATATAATTTGTTTACTATGTTCGAAATAAAATACTCAGTGTTGCCATATTTTCTGACATAATGTAAAATACTCTTTTCTCAGCAAACAGAAATTTGACCAATGTGACCATCACACTTTGAGGAACTTTCCACATATTTCCCCAAGCTATTCTTGTAGGGAGCGGCATTTTGCACTCCTACTTATTACTGACTTTAAAGTTATTGTTCATAGTTCGTAGTTAGGAATAACTGTGTAAGGGCAATAACTGTGTAAGGGCATGTTAGGCTACTTGGAGGACAGATTCCAGGTTTAATGAACAGACAAACTGTCCCAAGCTTAAATGTGCATAATGATAAATGTCTGCAGCTTTATTCTTTACTGAGAGTAACTGGCTAGCTACTCGACTCTTTTTCAGCCTGAATTCCCAGTTGATTAGTGATACTCTCACTATGGAATCTTTCCCCACAGAGTTTTATATTAAAACATTTGCATTTAAAGAAATGCACACTCTGAATCAGTTTATTTTACTTCTGGGAAGAGTACGGAGAGGCTGTTTTCAAACCAGGCCTGTATGTGGTTCCGTTTCAAATGCATGTTACCTTGGATGGTTATTTTTAGGCAATTACTATACAGTTATAGTGCAGGTTGTTACTGGGTGTCAGCCCAAATTAATATTACACTTCAGGTTTATAATGACCTGAAAAATTTCAGTGACATAAACTGTTTTTTTTTATTTTTATTTTAATTTTTTTTGCCTCATGTTTATATTCTGAAGCAGGTTTCCTTTGTCAAGTTCTGCGTTTCTTTCCTTCAGAGTCTAATAAGATTTATTTGAGTCTCTTCTTATATGATATGCCCACATTCTAGTTGTCTGTCTATAAATATAATACTTGACATACAAATCAATTCTGTTTTAATCAAGATGTGGATTGCTCGTTTTAACTTATTTAAATAGCAAAACACTATTACTGCTACTATTGTTTGTCTGGCTGCATTTGCTGGGTAAATTTGTGCTTGGAACACTTTGAGAGAAGGAACTTGACTAGTGTTCAGAGCATTCACCTGCTGAGTGAGGCTAGATAATTACTTGGCTGGTTCTAGCTTTTGTTGTTACTTGTAAAAATGTTATTACTGTTACTACTGTTTGATTGTCTGCTTTTGGTGGCTAAAGCTATGTTTGTGTTTCATGTGAGAGAAGGAAATTGTGTTCTGGTCATTCTCCCCCTCACAGTGACGATTTGTTAACTGATTGGACACCTGTACCTTTTGTTGTTCTTTCAAATTAAAGAGACCTGTGCACCATTGTGTTCCATTTGGCTGGGGTTCACAGAACTGCACGTTATGCAGTGTCAGGACACAGTGTGCTCCATAGATACAAGTGATAGGAATGTCACTGCAAATACTGCCTTTTGTCCTCAATGCAAGAGGTTAGCTGAGCACTGTCTTACTGCAGATGGCTGCCCATACATGCGCCCTGAATCGCAATCTTCTGTAAATAGATTCATTTTAATGCATTGTGGTATTTATACAGTTTTATAGGTGCTAAATTATTTAATAATGCCACCCTGATACTGATTCTCATTTAGTGAGTCATTTGTTCTCTCCTAAGCTGCAATCTGTTTTGGAAACACTTGTTCTCTGAAAAGAAATAAACCTACATAACCCATGTAGTAGACAAGCAAATGTTTACCCTGCTATTGCCATCCCTATTGCATTTGACATTTTTAGGCAGTGTAGGAGCGTCTCAACATTAGCAGACAACAAACTGTCACAGGACATGCATGATCAACTTAGGGGTAACCCTCAACAAAAAGATGGTCTGTGAGCTCATCACAATATCATCCACACACATACACAAACACATCAAACAGACAAATGTTAAGAAGGTCAAAAAGTCATTCAGAAAGTGCCCTCAAACTAAGAAGACAAAGTTCTTGCAGACATTTACAAACACATCACCACTTTCAAACATACTAAGGATCCACCAGGGGGAAGATTGTAAACCCTTCTCTGCCAATATGTTTGGTAGTTCATGTGGTGTCAGAGGTGATGCCAGGCTGAGGAATCTGATTTAAGGATGTGATTTTTTTTTTCTTTCTCTCTTATTTCATAGTGGTAATAGAGTTCATCTGCAAAGTATATATAACCTTGTGACCTTTTCTTTGTAAAATGTAAGAAAGGAGATGACAAAAAGAGAAATTCATGAAACTACAATTGAAATGTAAAATATAATTACTGGCTTGGGAAATTTAACAAGTCATAAAATGCAAGTAAATTGTATTTCAAGAACTATGAAAGCTTACAGATATTAATATGCAAACAATTAATAGATGTATGCAAGATCTAAACTACTGGGCTGGTGTAACTGAGCCCTTGTTTTTGAGAAAAATTGCCATTACATGCCATAAAGCTAGATTTGTTTTTTTGTTATGGGAAAGTAAGCAGCTAAAATAAGCTGATATGATGTTTTTCTGTAGAAAGGAAATTATGCAATATGCTTATCTGTGGGTTTTCAGAGCAGAAGTGATAGCCTGAATTGTACATAAATATTTGACACCGGTCTTAGTCAATCCCTGTCCTGTGGTAGCATAACTGATCTCGATACATTTATCCAAATGCTAGCAAATATGCATTTGTCTGTTCTTAATATTTCTCTAACAGAGCAATTGAGTGCAGTATGTCTCAAGGAAGAGACTGCTAGAATATTTTCTTAGCTGTAGATCAGATTCCTTTTTGCAAATTCCGTCTACGTGACTAAATATCATGATATTTCATGTATACTTTCTCATTCATTTGCATAAATAATGTGCATTGTTTGCTTTACTGTTTAAATAAGGCTTATATATTCAGTTTTAAGCTCTTGCCAATGGTCATTATTTATATGCATTAATGTTCTTTATTATCTGAGAAGAGGGTTATCTTTTTTACCACTGTAGGTTAACAAGATGTGGCCTCCATTTCCAATGGGCAAAGGATTTGTGAAATATGTATTAATTTGTACCTCTGTATTTTTTCTAAATGAAAGCAGCAGGTAGCTGCTGTTCTCTGGCCATGTCTAAAGTGGTAACAGTGGTAATGTGCCAAAAAAAAGCTGTTTGGAATTGGAGAATTATACAAGTCATCGGTGTGTGTGTGTGTGTGTGTGTGTGTGTGTGTGTGTGTGTGTGTGTGTGTGTGTGTGTGTGTGTGTGTGTGTGTGTGTGTGTGTGTGTGTGTGTGTGTGTGTGTGTGTGTGCGTCTGTGTGTGTGTCTGTGTCCAAATAATATCTTGTTTGTAAGGTAGTCACCATAGATAAAGAGCACTGGAAGATGCTATGGTTCACTGACAGACTGGTGAAAAAGGATCTTCAAAGTCTGGGCCAAAGATGTAGGTCTATAATTGGCTTGTGTACAGTCTAGTCTAGGTGTGGATGTGGGAAACTCATACCCAGGACAGCAGTACATATTCTCTTTATGGTCCTGGGGCTAGATTTGTGTTTGCAGAATTGAATACTGAGTCAGACTTGTGTACACTTTCTTTCTTCATCTTTAACTTGCTGGGTACCAGTGGCGTGACTTGAGAAACCACTACTCTGGTGTCATCTTGTTCCTTCACAAATGCTTGGCATTGATGGGACTCAAACCCTATCTATGCCATCTAGCCATGATATTTTAGGTAGCACTTGGGTGAGGATACTGGAAATGAACATACCCTAAAACAGCTTTGTTACTAAAGGTGTGTTTACATTCATTCAACTAGAAGGTAAAATATTCAGAGATTTGGTTTTACACAATAGTTATTTTATTTTTAGTTAGTTTAGTTTGGGAAAAGAAACAGAATGTAAACTCATCTGATAACTAAGATAAAATATCAGTAGCACAGCTGACAAAGGAGTGCAAAGCAAAAGAAATTCAGCATACTAAAATGTCCTAAGATGAAATGGTGACAGCTTTGTGTGCATTGGAAATGAAGTCAGGAGACAGCCTACCAGGTGTGCAAGAGACAGAAAAAGGACAACCTGTTCAATTGTAGAAGGACATCAAATCCAATTTGGAATTACAGAGACTGGTAGTTGAAATGATGCTTACATGAGTGAGAGTTGATCATCTGTTTCCAAAGACATTTGAGTTATGGGGAGCGGGAACCAAACCCTAGAGGCACAGGTCAGTAGAAAACTTTTTTCCACAGTATAAAGAGAGGTTTTCATTTTGATTGCTTTATATGGACATGTGAAATGGTGTGTAATCAGCACCAAGTTGATGAAGGGCAGTGGGTGAGGTTTTTAATTCCGTAGTGCATGGGTAAAACAAAGCATGCAGCTTTTAAACTTAGTTATTCTGATTGTTTAAACTATGCTAAAGTTAAAGAATGTTTTCTTGTATGTTATTTTCACAGACTGGTGAGTGGATGTAAAGTCACTGCATTTAAAATGCTTGAAGATCTTTTGCTCGGGGAATAACCCTATAGTACTTTGCATTAGTTCATGAAGATTTGGTTAATGCAGCTGGAGTTTAACACTGCTGAGGAAATGGGAAGAAGGGAAACCTTTATCTAAGTTGCATGATAGCCATGCATACCAGGAAGGGAGGTTTCTCAGCACTGCACATACGTATAAGACGACCCATGGGGACATCCTAAGCCATTGCAGTACATTACACAAGAAAAGCAAAAAGCCTTTAATTCAGGTGCATACCTAGTTTGGGGGTTGAAGGATTCAGATGTAACCAAAAGAAACTTAGAAGGTGTCATTGTCTACTGAGCTGGGGGGTCAGGAAGCAGCAGAAAAACTTAGCACTGTAATGGAGAGGTTGATTTACAGACAACAGCTGTACCATTAATAAAACTGAATATCTTGTCATGGCAAAGGTGAAAGAGGCTATTTCTGAAATGGGCACAGCCTCAGACATAACCATAGTCAAGCCTGTAGTGGCCAGAGAGTTGAAGTACATGCCTGGATTGTCTACTTCAGTTAGAACTTTGGATCGGAAAACCTTTTCATTTAACTTGGGTAAGAATTTATCTGGATTAGGAAGGGGGTTAATGGAGCCAGTAGGAGGCTCTGCTTCATAACATACCTGCCAGTGCAAACTGGTAATCTCAAACGGATACAACAAAACCACGAAAAGCACCCAATCCAAAGGAACCAGCAATGCATCATAAAGTAAAAAAAAGTTTAATATCCACAACTCAAACAGACTACAGAGTTAAAACTAGAGATAAGCGCTTTCATTCTTGCCATTAGAAACTTCATCAGAACAAAAAACTCCAAATACATACATGCTTTAAAAAACACACATTAAAACATCACATGTGTATAAAAAAAACAATAGTTATACATGTGTAATTAACCAATTTACATTTCAAAATACTTTAACTTTAAAATAAGGTCAATAAAGGCAAAGTCGTTTAACCCCGGAAAAGATGCAGCATTAAACCTTAACTGCCATCTAAGTTCACTTTTGCTAAGATGCTCTTCAGCGTATAAACCCCTTGGGTCACTTAAGACTTGTTCTAGTACTAAAACATTCAACCCTATGATTATGATGTACTTAAATATGTCTATAAAGGGCATTCATAGTCTTTTTATTCTTTATACCTTGAATATGTTTGTATAATCTATTCTTCAGTTTCCTGCTGGTCTTCCCTACATAAAATGTGGGATGCTCACATCAGCAGACTAAATACACAATTTGTTTAGTATTATTTATTTATTTAATATTTGCTTACCAGGAAAGTCTGACTTGGAACAAAGCCAATTTTCAGCAGAGGTCTGGGGAGAAACACTCCAGACACATATCTTTGTAATGTGGGAGGAAACCGGAGCATCCGGAAAAAAAAAACACATGAATGCAGGGAGAGCATGCTGGCTCTGCACAGAAGGCACTCCAGCCGAGAATGGAACCAGAGAACCTCTTGCTGTGAGCTGACAATGCTAGTGCTGCTCCACTGCGCCATCCCATTAATAGGACATTTTATACAATTTAATGTATAGTTTTCAGTTTTCTTAATGTACGAACACTGTGAACGGTTTCCGCATTTGAATGTGCCCCTTTTCTTCAATATTAACCTATCAGTAAATGAGTTTGTCATTTCCAACCAAAAATGCCATTATTAGTTCTATAAATGTTCCAGTTCCTGCTTAAGCAATCCCCAATAGACTTACTATCTGGTGAAAATGTACCAATGAAAAGTTTCCTATTAGCAAACATTTCTTTCTCATTATTTATAATCACAGCTTGACTATTGGAAATGCTGGGAGTGGAATTTAAAATAGATACATAACCCCCCGTGTTCCACTTTTTTATGACCTCTTCTTTAATTTCTGATAAAATTTCCATGGGATACCTGCCAATGCCCTAATAAGGAATGTCTCTGACAATGCCTTACTGTATGCTGTTACATGTAGTCAGGTGTGGAGGCAATCATGTTGGGAAGTTAGTAGGGATGAAATCCAGGCACAGCCCATACATCTATCTAGGGTTAGTAATGTGGATATCATGGAAGAGATAGTCAGTAGCAGTGAACTGGAAACAGTGACTAATTAAATGAAGGATACTAGACTTCCAATGAAGGGAGTACTTCTATGTTAAACAGGAAACAGACACATGAGGGATGACTACAGGGAGAAATAATGCAGAAGGTGGTAGTATCCAGGGCATACCAACAGGAACTTCTGGACATGGCCCATCATATTCATTTTGTAGGCCATTATCGGCATAGATTATAGTGGCTTATAGGGAATGTTTATTAGCCAGGGTTTGCAGAAGGTGTAGCAAGGTAGTACATGACCTTTAACCAGTGTGAAAAGGTTACCAAAGCTGGAAACAAGACTGACATTGCTCTGATGCCTCTGTGTGTTAGCAGTGGATATTGCAGGACAGCTGAGGAACATAAGTTATACAGGTAAAAATGCATCCTGGTAGTGCTGAATTATGCCACGAGATACCCAGAAAAGTGGCTCTGCCTTCCATTGAAGCAGAGAAGATGACAAATGCTTTTCTAAACTTTTTCAAAAGGGAAAATACTAGTGAATAGAGGTATTAACTTTATGCAGACCGGATGGCCCATTTGTGTAAATTTTATGGGACAAAACATTTTAAACACCATACCCCACTATTCACAAGCAAATAGTCTGCTGGAGATTTTTATTCTACATGAAAGACTTTGCTAACAGCATTTGTAGACCAGTTCAAGAGAGAATAGTACAAATACCTTCTCCATCTTATCTTTGCATACAGGAATTACATTTTATAATTCAGTTATAGTTTTATGCATTTCTCTTGTTATTTTCCTTCCTACATTTGTAGGAGAAAAAAGTTACAAGGTTACACTCACCCCGAGGATCAACTGTGTTACCAATATTAAATGTGAAGAAGAAGTATCACATTTTTGAATCAGTTTTCTTCAGCCGGACATCCCCTATCTCCACAATTCCTCCCATGAGATCCTCCAGGAATTCATCTGGAGGCATCCCTCAAGAAATGAAACATGAGGTAAGGATACAGTGTTTTGGTACATTACAAACCAAGAAGAAACTTTGCAGTGTGTGGAGGGTGTGACGTTCACTTCTTAAATTATGTTATGCACTTAGTTCACTTAATAAAAGTCAAACTGTAAAATGTAACTGTCAAATAAGAGCAAAACTGATAACACCAAGAAGAGTAGTCCACAGCTGAGTTAAAAATGGAATATCCTCTATTGAAACACAATAAAGAATATTCCATTTTTAGCTCAGCTGTGGACTACCTACTATTTTCTATTTGATTATTTTGCAGCATTTATTTTATAGTTATATTTAACAGTTCAATTTTTATTAAGTGAACTAAGTGCATAACATAATTCAGGAAGTAAAATCCCACCCTCCATAATACAAAGTTTCTTGTTGGTTTGTTTTGGACCCAATATAGGTTGTATACTGGGTTTTTCTGAGACTTTGAGGGATACAATGGATTTCTCTTTTGCTTTTGGTACATTACTCCATTCCTTTTCTAGGCAAACCATCTGCATTACAATTAACAGTACACTGTTTATTTTAAGATTCATGTTATAGGACTGAAAAGCTAAACATCAACTAAGAATCTTTCCATTTTGCCCACTTTCTGTACGTAGACATTTTAAAGTGTTGCTGCAAAAGCATAGCTAGTGTGGTGCAATGGAGGCATCCGACCCAAGTACAAGGTGTTATGAAGAGTGAATGGCAGTACTGTTATTCCATAGAAAGTGGTTTGCTACATAATTCAACAATGCAATGTCAATTTAACCTATGCACATTTTAATGTTTCATTTTATTATTTGGCTGTTCATTTGCTCAAAACAGTCTCAATTGTTTTAATGCAACTCAGCTCTAACCAAACATGTGACTAATCAACATCCTCATTTAAACAGTTGCCTCACTGCAGGCAACTGTTTTTGACTTGAAAAAGCTTGGCATTTTCCAAGTGAAAGCGCTTGTCTGATTTTGCTGTTTTGTACCTACTGACTTTGGATTTTTACCATTTGGTCTGATTTTGCTGCTTTGTACCAACTGTCTTTGGACTTTTACCACTTGGCAACTAATAAAGGACTTACCTTTTTTACAAACTGTAAAATGTAACTGTCAAATACGCACTAGAAAATAATCGAATAGAAAATAGCAGGTAGTCCATAGCTGAGTTAAAAATGGAATATCCTCTATTGAAACACAATAAAGAATATTCCATTTTTAGCTCAGCTGTGGACTACCTACTATTTTCTATTTGATTATTTTGCAGCATTTATTTTATAGTTATATTTTACAGTTCAATTTTTATTAAGTGAACTAAGTGCATAACATAATTCAGGAAGTAAAATCACACCCTCCATACTACAAAGTTTCTTGTTGGTTTGTTTTGGACCCAGTATAGGTTGTATACTGGGTTTTTCTGAGACTTTGAGGGATACAATAGATTTCTCTTTTGCTTTTGGTACATTACCCCATTCCTTTTCTAGGCAAACCATCTGCATTACAATTAACAGTACAATGTTTATTTTAAGATTCATGTTATAGGACTGAAAAGCTAAACATCAACTAAGAATCTTTCCATTTTGCCCACTTTCTGTACGTAGACATTTTAAAGTGTTGCTGCAGAAGCATAGCTAGTGTGATGCAAAGGAGGCATCCGACCCAAGTACAAGGTGTTATGAAGAGTGACTGGCAGTACTGTTATTCCATAGAAAGTGGTTTGCTACATAATTCAACATTTAAAACTTTCTTTTTTTTTCAACTCAATTAATAGCTGAGCAGCAGCAGAGAGGTGTGGGTGCCAAATCAAGGACTGGCAACTGGCACTAGTTGAGTCGGCTATGGCTCTGAGTTGTAGTGTGTAACCACACTGACCTTTCTGCTGTAGAGGGAGGCCTGTGACTTTTGCATTCTGTCTAACACCTTTCCAAAATATTACATATGTTCCACCCAGAACCAGATATAGAAGGCAATGTCATCCAGGTAAGTATGGGTATAATCTCCTCCTCTACCTAGGATTTGATTCACCAGCCTCTGGCAACTTGCTGGGTCAATTTTCATTCCAAAGGGCATTTTTGTAAACTGAAATAACCCAAAAGGGGTTATAAATACTTACTTTTCCCTGGTTACAGGTGTCAAGGATAATTGCCAGTAACCACTGGTCAAACCGGTAGTAATTAGATACTTAACCTCACTTGGCTGTTCTAAGGATTCTTCTACCCCTGGTATTGGGAAGGCTTCTGACTCTGTGTGGCTGTGAAAATATAGTAAGATGTAACAGCCTCTCTGTTTTAGCTTATGCAGAGTTTCCATTGTCAACCATGGAGATGGGTCAAATTTGATTTTCCCAGTTCTGATTGGAGGTAGTGGGTAAAGTATACTTATGAAAGTATTGTTGACTACTATTACTGCACTGTTTCTCGGAAGAGCCCTAAGTGATTAGGCTTTTAGAGTATTGCTAAGGTTATTTCTTACTGTTTCTCATGTGTCACCTGCATTAGGACATGTCAAGTTAATACGATTACATATTTTTATTTTCTCAGATGATATCTGCATTATAACATGTCAGCTGGCAAGTTATATCTTTTTATATTCTCATGTGCTTCCTGCATTATGATGTGTCACCTGCTATATTCTTGCTATATTCTCACGTACTACCTGCATTTTGATGTGTTAGATGCTAAGATTACATCTTATTAAGTTCTCAAGCTCTACCTGCATTAAAATGTGCTAGTTGCCAAGGTTACACCTTATCATTTACCTATGTGCTACCGGCATTATGATGCAACGGTTTGTAAGGTTACTATATTCTCATGAGCTACCTCCCTTATTACATGTCAGTTGCCAAAGTTATGTCTAACTATTTTCGGAAGAGCTTCCTGTATTATGGTGTCTCAGTTTTGAAGGATTTGTCTTACTACATTCTCATGTGTTTCCTC
Source organism: Protopterus annectens (assembly GCF_019279795.1). Classification (NCBI taxonomy): domain Eukaryota; kingdom Metazoa; phylum Chordata; order Ceratodontiformes; family Protopteridae; genus Protopterus; species Protopterus annectens. The sequence goes on along the minus strand of NC_056731.1, from coordinate 1,320,435,406 downwards.
TAATATGATGTATCAGTTTTAAGGTTATGTCTGAGTATTTTCTCATGTGCTATCTGCATTATGGCGAGTCAGATGCCAAGTTTGCATGTTAGTAAAACTTCATGTACTATCTCAATTGTAATGGGTCAGTTGCCAAGTTAATGCCTTACTATATTCTTACACTCTACCTGCATCATGATGTGCCAGATGCCAAGGTTAAGTCTTACTATACTCTTACATGTTTCCTGCATTAGAATGCATCATACGTCAAAGTTGCACCTTACTAAATTCTCACATGTTTTCAGCATTTTGATGTCTTACTATACTCCCACATACTGCCTGCATTATGATGTGTTATTTGTTAAGGTCATGTCTTACTATTTTTCTCATGTGTACTGCATTATGTCACATCATTTGGTAAGATTACATCTTGTTACATTCTCATGTGCTACTTGCATTATGACATTCTAGTTATCAAAGTTATAACTTACTATATTCTCACGTTACCTGTACTGCCATTTACTAAGGGCATGTCTTGCTATATTCTCACATGTTATGTGCATTATGATATTCCAGTTGCTAAGGTTATGATATTCCAGTTGCTAAGGTTATGTGTTGATATATTCTCATGTGTTACCTCCATTATGATGTGGCAATTGTTGTTAAGGTTATGTCTTACTACATTGTCAGGTGCTACTTGCATTATAATGTACCATTTGCTAAAGTTATTTCTTACTATATTCTCATGTGTAACCCACAATATGATGTGCCATTTGCTGAGGTTATGTCTTACTATATTCTCCTCTGCTACCTGCATTATGGTGTACCAGTAGGTAAGGTTATATCTTGCGATCTGCATTATGACATGCAAATTTCTAAGGTTATATGAGATTATATTTTCATGTGATACCTGCATTATGACATGCCAGTTGCTGAGCTTCTGACTAACTATACTGTCATGTTACCTGAATTATGAAGTATGAGTTACTAAGGTTATGTCTTACTATATTCTCACATAAAAGCTACCTTATGAAGTGCTGGTTGCTAAGGCTATGTCTTACTATGTTCGCTTTTGGTACCTGCATTATGGTGTGCCGGCTGGTAAGATTATATCTCACTATATTTTCACATACTACTTCTATTATGACATGACAGTTGCAATGGTTGTGCCTCACTCTGTTCTCAAGATTCACATGCAGAAAGATGTCAGTTGGCAAGGTTATGTCTTACTAAATTCTCACATTCCATCTGTATTATAGGTTCATAGGTTCATAGGTTCATACTAGGCTATCTGCCCAAGGGCATTTATAAGCCTAGCCAGAGTTTTGTGGCTTTCGCCACCCCTTTAGTTTGGAGGATACTATGCCCATTATTTTGCTGTGCCTCTGTCAAGCAGTGACACTGAGATAATCCCTGGGGTATATCTGCGATCTCCCATCCATTGGTCAAGATTTCTCTTGAACAAAGCCAGCGAGGTGCTCTGCCTCACATGTACCGGGATTTTGTTCCACAGCATAGGGAGTCTCTGGGTGATGAATCTGTCCCTCCAGCACGTCCTATTAATAACCGTGTCAAGGTTTAAGTCTCCCACCCTTGTAGTTCTGAGGGATCTAGATTTTTTGAGGTGAAGCATGTTCATGAATTCTGGGTTGGACATGGCCTTATATGTCAGGCACAGGTCACCTCTGAGCAGACGGTAAGCGACTGAGTAGAGCTGAAGTTCCTTCAGTCGGGCAGCATAGGACATATTTTTGAGACCCTTTATCCTTTTGGTGAGGAACTTTTGGGGCCTTTCCAGTTGCTGCAGGTGTCGTGTCAGATACATGGGGCATTGTACTCAATCATTGGCCTGATGAGTGATGAGTACAGGGGGATGATGACTTCCCTTGATCTAGATGTGAATCCCTTCATGATCAGGTGGGCAATGTAGAAGGTCTTCCTAACTACTTTGGCAACGTGAGTATCAAATGAAAGGTTACTGTCAACCTGGGTACCCAGATCCCTGATAACCTCTTCTGTGCTTAGTGGGTTGCCGCCTATATGGTAGCTAGGGGTAACCTTGTTTTTCCCGAAGGGTATAACTATGCATTTTTTGGCGTTTAACTTTAGTGTATCAATAAAAAAACATGCACGGAAGCAACTGCATGGCTCAATAGGGAATCCAACAGAACAAAAAGCAGGAGCCAGCAGAACATGACCCAATAAAACACTTTTATTGGTAGAATAACATGTAAAAATTAAAGCAGAGAGTATTGCACAAACCGGTTTCGGCTGGTAAACTAGACACAGCCTTCCTCAGTGTGAAACAAGCAACTGCAAAGCTGAAATTAAATACACTGCAAACAAACATGATTGGATAAATCTAGAGCTTGTCATTTAAACCTGGTGGGAATAAACCACCTAACTTAATAATCCATTTTTTTCTTTTTGGAGTTTAATAATGAATGCCAACCTGCTTTATTCACTTTTTTGCCATGAATAATATCAATAATAGTGAAGTGAAAACTAGCTGTGGAATGTGTTTGCTGATGTTTGTATAGGGCATTGTGAATTCTGCCTTTTTTGATATTGCTTATGTGTTCCGAGATCCTTAATCTTAATAGTCTGGAAGTTTGACCAATGTAAAATGCACCACATGTACATGTGGCTAAATATACTATCCAATCGGAGCTACAATTAGCAAAAAATTTTATATCATATACAGTGGCAGAATTTCTGCTAGTAAATTCTTTTGTTTTGGAAACTTTATTGCAATGAGTGCAATGTCCGCAAGGATAACAACCAACAGGTATGCTGCCAGTAATAGTGGTTTGTATTGGTTCTGGGTGACTGTTATCATGCGCATGTTTATAATGGTTAAATTGACTGCCCAAATTTCTGCCTTTCCTAAAAGAAAAAAAGGCACCGTTCAGGAACAATATTAGCCAATTCGTTGTCATACAATAATAAATTCCAATGTCTGTTGACACTCTGGATAAGGCTATCCGAATTCCTGCCATAAGTAGTGGTAAATCTGATGGGTTGATGAGTCGGTTTTCCACATTCTTATATGCTAATAAGTCATACCTATTCATATGGTTAACTTGGTTAATAGCATCAAAAACATGCCCCATTTTGTATCCCCTGGACCTAAAACGTCTGGTTAAATCCCTGCTTTCTGCTTGAAAGGAGGACTCATCAGAACAGATACGTTTTGACCTAATGAATTGAGATTTTGGAATATTCTTGGCAATATGTGGGGGATGAAAACTGGAGGCATGTAGAATGGTGTTATATTCTGGATGTTTCCTATGCACAAGGGTTCCCAAAGTATGATCTGATAACCTATTAACAGATACATAAAGAAAAGTAATATGATGATGATCATAATGTAAAGTAAACTCCAAACCCCATTTATTGTTGTTGAGATATGTTAAGAATTCAAACAAACCTGCAAGGTCCCCCTTCCATACAGCCCAGCAATCATCAAGGTAACGTCTCCAAATATCAAGTTGTTTCAAATAGATGTTATTATTGCTGTTGTATATAAGATCATTCTCAACATAGGCCATAAAAAGGTCCGCATAAATGGGTGCAAAAGAAGAACCCATGGCTGTACCTTTAGTCTGCCAATAACATATATCCTGATAGAAGAAGACGTTGTTAGTTAATACATATGATGCCATATCCAACAGAAATTCATTAAAGTCTGAGGAATACAAACCAGAGCTATTGAGCCAAAAGGCCAAAGCCTCCAAACCACCAGAATGGGGAATGTTCATATACAGTGCGCTTACATCAAAGGTACACATGCACCAATCTGGCTCAAGTTGTGTTTCTGAAATGATTTGTAAAAAATTAGTGGTATCACGTAATCTTGAGCAGATGGAAGAGAGTAGAGGCTTCAATTTGCTGGTTAAAAAAAGGGATAAAGGCTCTGTAATATATCCCCTACCTGAAACAATGGGTCTACCCAGTGGATGTCTGGGGTCCTTGTGGACCTTTGGCAAAAAATAAATATATTGATTCATGGAATCCAGAACCAAAAGTTGATGCATGGTGTCATTATCAATTATGGAAGCATCCTTGGCATGGGACAAAAATTCTTCAATTTCCTTTTGAAATTTAGATGTAGGATTGATGACCATCCTTACATAATATTTTTCATCAGATAGTTGTCTCATGGCTTCCTGGTTATAATATTGCCAATCAAGGACCACAACTGCACCACCTTTATCTGCTGAAATAATAACAATATCATGATTTTTTTTGTAAATCAATAATAGACCTTTGTTCAGATGCAGAAATATTATTATTTTTAATGCTAAATACTGACCTGGCATAATGTAAATCTTTGAGAATATTATTCTGAAACTGTAGGACAACAGGATGCATGGGTGGAGTAAATTGTGATTTGTGATAAATGAATTTATCTGAAAACCCAAAATCATTATTAGTGTGTCCAAAAAACATTTTCAAATTCAACAATCTACAAAAGGAAACAACATCCTGTGCAAAGGAATCTTCGGCAACAAAGAAACCGGGAACAAATGTTAACCCTTTATTCAAAATAGCTAATTCTGATTGTGACAAGACATGGCTGGAAAGGTTTAAAACATTGTTGTTAGAAGGAGAATCTAATCCTTCATCGCTAGTTGTAGTAATCCTTGTATACCGCTTGTGACCTTTGTGCTTTCTGCCACCTCTTTTGTATTTATTCCTAAAGGGACCCCTGATGAGGCCCTTTTGGGTAGGGGTGACCCTGATGCGGTCTGTACTTCACACTCAAGACCAGATAATGGCTCATCCGTAGAGGAGCCAGTGTCAGAAATATAATTCTTCAATATGGATTTCGGTCTTTTTCTCTTAGAGGGCCGACTGTGCTGTATATTAAATTTAACATGTTTTGTAGAACTAAATGGATTGCTACCCTGATAATCGGCCAAGTCCCTATTGAATTTTTGAATTTTCTTAGACTTAAGTTGGGTTTCCAGATTGTTCATATCAGAAACTACCTTATTAAGTTGTTTAGAAAAAAAGCTTTCATTCTCAAAGGTTTGAGGTCATTAACCAAACCTAAAACGATATTGACTTCCTTGTCGATCACACACTCATAAAATGTATTCAGGGCCTTAACAAAAGACATGCTGGCCTGATGTTGAATGCCAACCCATTCCTGTGATAGGTCTTCATCAATTTCTGCCACTAGGGGTTGAATCCTAACTCTTAACCCTCGAGGGGTGATGTCTTTGGCAATGTATGCTTTGAATAATCTCGCATGCCAAATAGTAGATCTTAATGATCTGAGATGTTTATGTAATTTATCAAATGCCAAATTACAAGTGGTTTCAGAACCCATAGGGACATCCAAATTCTGATCATTGGTAATGGATCCCAGTCCGAAGACCCTAAGGTCTTCTCTATCAGAGGATAGACCTGAAACTAGACTGAGGAGATCCATGGAACTGAGTAGAATGGGGCAGGATAAAGATAGACAATAATAGCTCAGAGGCTATGTCACAAGAGAGACAATAATGGACCCAGAATAAATGGACCACGTCTCATAAACTGAACTGATACCAATTATGCAATATGGAGGATCGACAAATATGATCAATCAGAACAACTAAGGTAGATAAAATCCCTGAAATATCCAGAAACCCAACCTAATATCCACAGAATGATGTGGATCAAAATGTAAATAAAATCACAGGGGTTGACCATATGACCAGGGGAGCAAACAACCAAGGGGTCCCTCAATAAGAAAAAAGACCGAAAATCATACAAGTAGAACACTGGATTATTAAGTTAGGTGGTTTATTCCCACCAGGTTTAAATGACAAGCTCTAGATTTATCCAATCATGTTTGTTTGCAGTGTATTTAATTTCAGCTTTGCAGTTGCTTGTTTCACACTGAGGAAGGCTGTGTCTAGTTTACCAGCTGAAACCGGTTTGTGCAATACTCTCTGCTTTAATTTTTACATGTTATTCTACCAATAAAAGTGTTTTATTGGGTCATGTTCTGCTGGCTCCTGCTTTTTGTTCCGTTTAACTTTAGGCCATGGTTCTGGCACCAGTTTTCCGTTTCTATAAGACCCTTCTGAAGGATATCTGTGTCAGATGTGTTCTCAACTATGGCGCCCAGTTTGCAGTCATCTGCAAATTTTGTCAGCCATAATCCTCCTGTGTTTACTTGTACTTCTGAGAAGTAGATGCCGAACAGGAGAGGGCCCAGGACTGAGCCCTGTGGGACACCACTTGTGACAGGCTTTGAGTCTGACATGGCGCCAGCAACTCTGACCCTGTGGGTGCTGTCACTTAGCCAATTTGCAACCCATCTTGTGATGTATGGGTTTACATTTACGCTGATGAGTTTTTCAATGATACCTGAGTGGGGTATTGTGTCGAAGGCCTTTGCCAGGTCAAGGTAGGCTGTGTGGACTGCCTTTCCCTCATCAATGGCCTTGGTGACTGTTTTGGAAAAGTCCACCAGGTTTAAAAGGCATGTTCTGCCCTTGACAAAGCCAAACTGGGTCGGATCCAAGTCTGCAAGTCTCCTATGTCTTTATTTATGAGTTCCATTATGATCCTCTCCATAGCTTTGCAGATCAAGCTTGTCAAGCTGATGGGACGGTAATTTTCCGGGTCGGTGGAGGCACCTCCTTTGTGAAGTGGGACCACAGTTGCCGTACGCCACTCCTTAGGCACGTATCCTGAGGTGAGGCTAAGATTAAACAGCTGCCCTAACTGCGGGTTTAATTCCTCATTGAGTTCGTGGAGCACACATCCGGGGACACCATCTGGTCCCATGGATGCTGTGTTTTTTGCCTTTGAGAGAGCAGTTCTCACCTGAGGGTTAGAGATGTTTGGGGGATTTTAATTCTTTGTTATAGATATCTCACCTTTGGGGGGGGGGGGGTGGGGGAGTTTGCACTGAACCTGTCAGCCAGTATGTTGGCAATGTCTGTAGGTTCAGTAATTTTACATCATTTTGAACTAATTCTGAGCATATCTGGGAGTTTCCTCCCAGGTTTCTAACATAGCTAAAGAAGGCCTTATGATTGTCCTTTGAGTCCTTGGCGACTTTTCTCTCAAAATTTGCCTTGGATGATTTTATGAGAGATCTTAATTTTTTACTTATAATGATCAAGGGTGTTTTCCCTTTTAAGGATTTTGCTCTATCTTGTAGTAGCTTCCTCCTTTTGTTGTAGAGCTTGTTTATGGCTGGGGTCCACCAAACTGGACAAAGGGTCTTTGTTTTGTTTGGGATTGCCTGATCCATGCAGTCCTGTAGGTGCTGGTAGAAGGCATTTGTAAGTGATTCAGCGGCTTGAGTAATGGTTTCCGCAGTCTCGGGGGCCATAAAAGAGACCACACTAGCCTTTAGAAGTGTGAAGTCGGCTTTTGAGAAGTTCTTCACTGTGGTCTTTTTTATCTCAGGTGGGGGCGGGATGTGGACATCCAGTGAGATTAGTTTATGGTCTGATCTCACCAGTGAAGGGTATATTTCCGGTGTTGAACATTGTGACCCCATGTTCGTGATGATGAGATCTAGTATGTTATCTCCTCTTGTGGGAATGGTGACTAGTTGTTCCATGGCATTTGAGTTTATGAACTCTAGGAACCTTTGGGCTAGAGTGTTGGGGCTTGAGTAGTGATCCCAGTCTATATTTGGGTAGTTGAAATCACCTAGTATGATGGTGTTTGGAGATACATTTATCCCCTCCAGTGTTTTCAGGAAAGCTATGTGAGGTTCCTGAGATTGAGAGGGTGGCCTGTAACATGCTACAAATTGCAGAGCTGTCTTGCCTATGGTTAGTTGCACCTGGATGGTCTCTGATGCATCGTGCATTGCCACCAACCTTGAGGTGTGGGTGTTCTTAATGAATATAGACACCCCCCCCCTCCTTTCTTGGTGTTGTCTGGATTTTGGGGCCGGAATGCATGATAAGAGGTAAAGCCTGATAGTGCCGGGGTGCTCTCGGGAGCCTTGAACCAGGTTTCAGTCACAGCACAGACATCGATGTTCTTCATACTGAGAAGGGCCTCGAGTGTGTGCATCTTGAGGTTGAGACTTCTGGCACTGAGCAGCATTACCCTTAGTTTTTTTCCTTTTTTGTGTTCTAGGGTGGTAGGTTTAGAATTTGAGCCTTGCCTAAAAAAGGCACTATGGGGGTGGCAAGAGGCTTTGCCAATATCCGGAAGCCCAGGGGTGACAGGTGCAAGCCGTCCCTTGCATAGCAGCGTGGCTTGTTGTCATGTCATTTGCCGATGTTATGTCTGACTATACTCTCTCCTACCTGCAGTATAATGTCTCTGTTGCCAGTGTTATGTTTTACTATACTCTCAACTGCTACCTGCATTATGACATATCAGTTGACAATGTTACAGCATAGTGTATTTTACCTGCTACCTCCATTATGACATGTCAGTTGTCAAGGCTATGTCTTACAATATTCTCAGCTGCTACCTGAATTACGATGTATCAGTTGGCAATGTCACATCTTACTACATTCTCACCAGATGCCTGAATCATGATGTACCAGTTGTTATAGTTATGCCTTACTCTTTTCTCACATATTAACAGCATTAAAGCATGTCAGTTGCCAAGATTATGTCTTCCTATATTCTCATGGGCTACCTTTATTATGCCATGCCAATTGCCAGTATCACATCTTGCTATACTCTCACATGCTACCTGCGTTATGATGTGTCAGTTGCCAAAGTTACATTCTACGATATTTTGATTTGCTACCTGTGTTATGGCTTGCCAGTTGCTTATATACATCTTACTATATTCTCTCTTTTTCTTGCTACCTGCATTATGATGCATCAGTTGCAAATGAGATGTCTTACTCTATTTCATGTTCTTCCTGCATCATGATGTGTCAGTTGCTAAGGCTATCCCTTATTCTGTTCTCACATGCCATCTCCATTGTGATGTGTTAACTACAAGGATACCTCTTACTCTATTCTCACATGCTACCTGCACTTTGATGTGTCAGTTGCCAAGGTCTATCTTATTGTGTTCTCATGTGCTACCTGCATTACAAAGTGTCCATCACAGTATTTCAAACCCTTTTCCCCACTGTAGTGCAATCTCAGAGTTGGTATATGTAGTTGGGGTGTATGGGGGGATGAAGCCCCCCACCTGGGTGGGTTTGAAATACTGTGGTGTGAGATGCGGAAGTGTTGGGCAACTAATTACTTTCCCAATCTCCCGATTTTGCTGAAGTGAACTTGTGTTGAAGTGAACGTTTGATGGACTGATTTTGATGGTTAGCTGTTCAATGTTTTTTACATTCGATGATTAACCACAGACCCCTATTTATAGCTCCTGCATTCCACATTACAGGTACTAAAAATTGCTAACATTTGGCATTTTCACCATTCAGCGTTATGGAGACACTATTTCATAATTCAAGTATGTGAGTCTTCAAAAGACATACGACGGAATCTCAGAAGAAAGGCAGCTAGAAGCAAAATATTTAATCTTCCACAAACAACAGATGTAAGCGCTTGAGTCTTCAACCTTATGATAGTTTCATAAATATATATATATATATATATATATATATATATATATGTGTGTGTGTGTGTATGTCTACCAGTCACTGTGTCAAAATCAGTTTTATCAACTTGTTAATCTTTTGTGCATATTTTATTGATAGACTGTTGTTGTTTTTCTTTTGGCTTTTCCAGGTTAGGGGTTGCCACAGAGGAACTTGGGTCCACTAATGATTGGCAGTAGGTTTTTGTGGTGCCAAGGTGCCAGCCCAACACCCAACCTTCAACAAAGGCACACCCATTCACACATGTCTTTTGAATGCCACTCGACCATGGGGAGGACATGCAGACTCCACACAGTAGGCACTCCAGCTGAGAATCAAACAGGAGAACCTCTTGGTGTGAGGCGACACCACCACGGCTATTTTTATAGACTGCAATGCTGAATGTTTTAAATGTTGATACTTGGAACATTGATGTTTCGTAGATTGTATGAGATTTGTTTGCATGTATGTAAGAGAAGGGTTATTTATTAAAGCAGAAGCTTTTAGATATAGTGGTAAGAGTATGTGCCCGCATATGTGTGTGTGTGTGTGTGTGTGTGTGTGTGTGTGTGTGTGTGTGTGTGTGTGTGTGTGTGCACATGCATGCATGTGTGTTTTTTTGTTTTTCTGTGTGTATATTTTTTATTCTGTATGTTAGTGTTTCTGAATATGTGTGTGTTTGTGTGTGGCTAGACATTAAATACTTACATATCTTATATTTCTGATGTAAAATACTTCCTCCAGCAAAAATAAATATACTAAAGGAATTTTGAGTCATTAGGTGTAGGAACTATTTTACTTAAAAATATATAAAATATGCATATAATATTCAACAAAACAAATACAAAATAATTTTGCAGATACTCCATTATCTAAGTGCAATAATTGCCTCCGGGATGTGTGTTATTGTGGAAATAATGTCCTTAGAGGTGTATAGAGGTCCTCTGCCTGTGGCTTCAGGACACCCCTGGGCAGGCATTATTTCCACAGTAACACACACTCTGTTGGGAATTATTACATACATGACATTTGTAGAACAGAACGAAGATGGACCACCACATAAAATAAAATAGACTTTTAATAACAAGAATAAGCGCTTTCACGTACCATCAATGTACGCTTCATCAGATCTTAAAACACAACCAATAGAAACTCATTATATATACAATAACAAGGTAGTTAATCATATTCAATCAATCAATTAATTAGTTCGTAGACAATTCATTAAGATTTTCACAATGTTGAAGTTTCAGGCGTTTTTGAAGCCCATTTTATATTGCAATATAAAGCAATGGCATGACAATGCCTAGTAAAGAATAATAGACAACCAGCCTATAAATATAAGGAAGTAAATATGTGTATATAAAACATATAAACAGCATACATCTATAAAATATAAAAATACAAATTAATATAAATATATAAATATATAAATATATGTAGGCATATGAACATAAACTATATGATAATGTGAACTACTTTAAGCTACAAGCTTCAAGAACAGGTTTTATTGTAATGAATTGATTAAGACCTGGTGTTTGGTGTGCACATAACTTGAAAATCCATTGAAGTTCAATGGTCTCCAGATAATTCATTTTATTCCCTCATCTCTTATTTGGGACTACTAACTGCAATACTCTAAATGTAAACACATGCCCCTCATTCATCATAATATGTTTAGCCAAAGCATTTAGTGGATTCTGTTTCCTAATGTCATATAAATGATTATATACTCTATCTTTTAGTCTTCTTGTTGTCAGGCCAACATAGAAGGCCTGGCATTGTTTACAGGTTGCCAAATATATAAGGTTAACATTATCACATGTTGCAAAAAACCTAGGTATGAACTTAAAATTCAGAGTGGGGTGTACGAACTCTTGGATATCACTAATCGAGTCACAAGAGCATTTACCACAAGCAAACATGACATCCATGCAGCATGACATGCGAGTTGCGAAGGTTACATGTTACTATATTCTCAAATGATACCTGCATTATGAAATGTCAGTTGCTAAGGTTATGTTTTTCTGTGTTCACTCATGAAACCTGTATTGTTACATGCCAATTCACAAGGTTGTCTCACTATACATGCATGCGAAACTGCATTATGCCATGCCATTTGCTAAGGTTACGTCTGAATATGTTTTCATGTGTTACCGGCATTATGGAATGTCATTTGCTATGATTATATTTCACTCTATTTTCATGCGGTACCTGCATTAAAATGTGTCAGTTGCTAGGGTTATGTCTTGCTACATTCTTATATGCTGCCTGTATTATGACATGCTAGTTGCCAGGGTTATATCTTGCTATATTCTCATGAGCTACCAACATATGACATGCCAATTGGTTATATTATGTTTTATTATATTCTTTTGTGCTACCTGCTTAATGACATATTAGTTGTTAAGGATACATCTTACTATATTCCTATGTTCTACCTGCATTTTTTGGGTCAGTTGCCAAGGTTACACCTTGTTATATTTGCATGTGCTACCTGCATCATGAAGTACCTGCTGCCAAGGTTTATGTCTTGCTGTATATTCATGTGCTAACCAATATTTTGATGTGCTAGAGTCTTATTTTATGTCTTATGATATTCTTTCATGCTACTGTCATTATGAGGTACCAGTTGCTAAAGACATGTCATTTATATACTTATAGTCTACCTGCATTATGATATGCCAGTTGCCAATGTTATGTTTTACTGTATTCTCACATACCTCCTCATTATGACAAGTCATTTGCCAATATTACATCTTAATAAATGTTCATGTGCCTCTTGCATTATGTCTTCTCAGTTGCCAAGGTTACCTCATACTACATTTTGACTTGCTCCCTGCATTATCAGTTGCCAAGGCTACTTCATACTATATTCTCATGTGCTTCCTGCTTTATGACATGTCAATTGCCAAGGTCATGTTTTACTGTATCCTCACATGCCTCCTGTGCCCAGGTTATATCTTAATATATTCTCATGTACCATTTATATAACGACTTCTCACTTGCTAAGGTTACCTCTTGCTGCATTCTCACAGTATCCCTACATTACAACATATCAGTTGCAAAGGCTACCTCTTAATATAATCTCACATACGACCTAGATTATGTTATGATGGTTGCTAAGGTTACATGTTATATAGTCTCACATGCTACCTACATTATGATATGTCAGTAGCCAAGGTTATGTCTTGCTATATTCTCATATGCAACCTGTCATTTGACAGGTCACTTATCAAGCATATGTCTTTCTAATACTGTCATGTGCTACTTGCATTACCACATACCAGTTGCCAAAATTACATCATAATGAATTCTCACATGCTACCTGCATAAGGACATGTCAGGTTTCAAGGTTATGTCTCACTATATTCTTATGTGCTAGCTTCATTATAACCTGTCACTTGATAAGGATATATCTTACTACACTCTGAAGTGTTACCTACATTATGCCGAGGTTACTGATTACTATATTCTCATGTGCTAACTGCACTGTGACATGCCAATTGCCAAGGTTACATGTTACAATATTCTCACATGCTACCTTCATTAGAACGTGTCAGTTGGCAAGATAGTACCTTGTTACTATAGTCTCAATGCTACCTGCTTTATGTTGTGTTAGTTGCTACTTTCTCACCTGATACTTGCATTGTGATGTTTCAGTTGCCAAGGTTATGTATTACCATATTTTCGTGTGCTACCCACATTATGAAGTGTCAGTTCTCATAGATACGTCACGTTACCTGAAATCATTTGTCTCATTTGCAGAAGTTATGTCTTAGTATATTCTCATGTGCTACAGACATTATAAGTGTCAGTTTCCATGGTTACAGCTTGCTATATTCTCTTTTGCTAACTGCATTATGACTTGTCAGCTGCTAAGGTTACATCTTACTATATCCTAACATGCTGCCTGCATTATGAAATGTCAGTTATCAAAGTTATGTCTTACTATATTCTCATATACTACCTGCATTCTAATGTATCAATTGAAAGGATATGTCTTTCTATATTATGTGCTACCTGTTTTATGACATGCCATTTACTAATATTATGTCTTGCTATATTCCCATGTTCTACCTGCATTATGACATGTCAGTTGCTAAGGTTACCTCTTACTATCTTCTCATATTCTGCCTGCATTATAATGTGTCAGTTGCTAAGGTTACATCTTACTATATTCTCACATGCTACCTGCATCATAACTTGTCAGTTGCAAAGTTACATCTTATTATAGTATCATGTGCTAGCTTTCAATGTGTCAGTTGCCAAGTTTAAGTCTTATTATAGGGTCTATATTAGAACATCGAAGTTTCAAAACTTTGAATGTTCTAATATCGTCCCCTATTCAGCAAAAGCTGAAAATATTAAAGCAACAGAAAACCAATTTTTTTCCTAGGGAAAGAATTTGGTTGTCCATTTCTGTTGCTTTGGTATTTTCAGCGCTGTGGTGGAAAGTTACAGCTCGGGTTCAGGTAAGTGTGCCATTGAGTGCGGGTTAGGTGAGTTAGGGTTAGGGCATGGGTTAGGTATGTGTGCGATTTGTGTGGATGTGAGGGTTAGGATGGGTTAGGTAAGTTAGGGTTAGGGCACGGGTCAGGTAAGTGTGCGATTGTGTGGACGTGAGGGTTAGGGGGGGTAAGTGAGTTAGGGTTAGGGCACGGGTGAGGTGAGTGTGCGATAGTGATGGACCTTAGGGTTAGGGTTTGGGTTAAGGTAAATGGATAGTTAGTGGTGTGTGTATAGTTTAGTGTAGGGTTAGGTGTAAGATGTTAGGTGTATGTGTGTGGATTGCTGTTTGTTTGGTGTGCTTGTGCTGTGTATATGTGTTTTGGAACAGCAAATTTTCTCCCTAGGAAAAATTCGCTGTTCTGTATGTTCGATGTTTTCAGCTTTTGGTGAATAGGGGTCGATATTAGAACATTTCAAGTTTTGAAACTTCGATGTTCTAATATAGACCCTTATTATATGCTCACCTACTACCTATTATTATTATTATTGTGTCAGTTACAAAGGTTATGTCTTCCTGTGTTTTCACATACTGCCTCCATTATGAGATGTCAGTTGCAAGGTAACATCTTACTATATTCTCATGTGCTATCTGCACTATGATGTGTCTGTTGTCAAGGTTACATCTCAGTAAATTCTCGTGTGCTGCTTGTATTATGAAATCTCATTTGCCAGAGTTATGCCTTGCTAGTCTCACTTGCTAACTGCGTGATAATGTGAAAGTTGCCATAGTTACATCTTTCTAATATTTTTACATGATACCTGCATTATGATATATCAGTTGCCAAAATTATATCTTACCATCTTACTGTATCTCATGAGCTAGTTGTATTATGATGCGTCAGTTCCTAAGGTTAATTCTTAATACATTCTCATGTACTACCTCATTATAATATACCATATGCTAGGATTACATCATAATATATTTTATTATTTATTTATTTATTTATTTATTTGCACTTTATCTACCAGGAAAGTCCATTGGGTCATTCAGAACCCATTTTCAGTGGAGGCCCGGGGAGAAAAGCTCCGCAACTAACATACATTGGTGAATAACGTTTAACAATTCTTTCAGCAGTAATACATAGAGTAGAAAAGCATACAGTTCAGAAGTAAATTCAAGAGCAGATTTAGCACTCAGTAGCCAGAAACATTTGCATATAGTCACACAAGTAAAGCAGTAAGATTATATTCATGTTTTCTAGGTTTTAGAGCAGTGAGGAGTTACAGTGACCATTATAATATGGTAGTTAGGAAGATATCACTTATATTAAATACTTTAAGGAGGCTGGGTGCATATACAATTCATGGTAGAAGAAAGGTATTCACATAATGAAGTTATGAAAAAGGCAGGGATCTTTGTTGTTCTAATTGAGAAAGGTAGGGCATTCCAATTTTTGGCTATGGAACAGGAATAAAGGAGCTGGCCACCTGGAAGGTTTGGCTTATATACCTGCAAGAATTGCTGATTCTCAGATCTGAGGGGCCTCTTTGGGAGGTAGTAAGTAAATACTGAGCTGAAGGTAGGACAATCTAAAGGCTGAAAGATAATTTTGTGTGCTTGTTAGTTGCATGTAGGTGAGGTAGTGTGGAAGTTCAAGCCATTTTAGGAAACGTAGAGCAGTGGAATGATGGGTAGGGTATTTGGCATTACTAGCGAATCTGGCTATTTTATTGTAACATGTCATAAGTGTCGCATGTCTCATGTATTCAAATGAGACACTGAGGCTGGGTATGCATTCAAGTCATTTACTCTACATAAACACATCAGGAGCTGTGACTGGAGCAAATACTTCGAACTTCATAATCTAACTAACTGACTTGTTACTTCAAATACTCACTCATGTGCAAATGGCATTGATCTTGCATGTGCTCAGTAACTTATATGCACATGCTATCTATAGCTACAGTGGCTGACTAGGTTCAAGATACACACTGATCTACATCTTCCCCCTTCAATATTTTTGACATGCAAAAGGAGAACTTTACAAGCTAGATATCACATCAACATTTCAACAACAAATTTGAACTCAAGTCCAAGTTGCTGTGTATTTTGGATTGGATCTGGAAATTCTACCTGATCTGGTCACATAAAAACTTTGACTGGGTTTAACAACAGGGACAGTATCTGGGATCCTTCGCAACTTGAAACTTCAGGGATTGCATTAGGATTATTTGAAGAAAGAACAATGTCCTCTGGAATTTGAACAGGTGTAGAGTGTAACTGAGAAATAGAGTCCTCAGCACAGGCAATGTTCTATGTCACTGTTTCAGAGACTGGTAATATATGCCTTCGATTCCTTATGAAATCCATTCCTTCAGATTGTATGATGTAAGATCTCGGTTTTTCTCAAATGTCCTTGATGATTCCCACTCAGCAGTATCCTTTGGATGTTTACATTCTCACAACTTCTACTTGTCTTAATGGACCTATCGTAGTACAACTTTTTTGACTGACGTTTTCTCAAAAGTTGAGTTTTAGCCATTTGGTTGTTCTTTGCATTTGGTACTAACAATTAATGTCTCTTCAATGGGTCTATATAATAACACTGAAGTCGTAAAACATCAAATGTTATAATATCGAACCCATTCGATCGAAACACCAGAAAATCGAACAGTCAGAATAGCGGATTTGTTCCCAGGGAAAAAATTTGCTGTTCCGACAAACATACACACAACATAAGCACACCAAAATAAATAATCCACACACATGCACTTCACAAAACCCTACACTAAACAATACATACACTACTAGCTATCCACTTACCTTAACCCAACCCAAACCCTAAGGTCCCTAATTATCGCACACTCACCTTACCCGCTCCCTAACCCTAAAGTCCCTATCGCACACTCACCTTGCCCGCTCCCTAACCCTAAGGTCCCTATCACACACTGACCTTTGTTCGCACACTTACCTTAACCCAGTCCGTAACCTTCACTCCACAGTCAAGGAAATAGCAAAGCTGCAGAAACCGCCCACCAAATACTTCCCCTAAAAAAGTATTCGATATTCTACAGCTTCGCTATTTTCAGCGTTCGATGCATAGGGTTTGATATTATTACATTCAATGTTTTAAGACTTCGATGCTCTAATATAGACCCCTCTTCAGTTTTGTAATGACTGTGCTGGACATTAGGAAGAAGGATGATTTCAAACCAATGTAAATAAGAGTCTACAAACTCTAAGTAATGCTGATCATTCCATTCAAAAATATCAGTAGCAACCATCGACCATGATAATTCAGGAATCTGGTTTAGCTGAAGTTGTTCTTTTTGGTGGTGCAGTTTTGGTGCTGTTGCAAATTGGTCATGCTAGAGTTTCCTTCTTTATATCTTTTGACATAGAAGGACAAAATACTAGGCATTTTGCCCTTCTTTTGGTTCAATCAGTACCTGGGTGACCATGATGTAAAATTTTGATATATTCCTGTTGTTGTAATGTGTTAGGAATTACCACTTTAGGACCTTTCATGATGGCTCCATCTTCCATCATGAGCTTGTCTTGGTAAGGAAAATACTTCTGTATGTCAAGTGGTAAACTGGCTTGTTGTGCTGGCCATCCTTGACTGATAACAATTTTCAGCTTCTGGAGAATTGGTTCTGAAGCTGTGTGATTTCTGAGTTCATCAAGACATGATGATGAAATCTTTCTCACTTCCATGAGTTCAAAGTCTGCTTTTTCTTTTTCATACTGTTCTGTTACTTGTCTGGGTGCTCACGACAAAGTAGCAGCAAGGTATAAATATTTGCTTTTTGTATAGATAATATTGAAATTATACTTTTGCAGTTTTAACATCATGCATTACAATCGTGCTGGGGCTGTATGTATTGGCTCTTTTTTAAATTGTCATTAAGAGGGTGGTGATCAGCCTCTATTTGGATAGGTCTTCTATAAATATAATCATTGAACTTTGAACACGCAAACAATACTGCCAAAAGCTCTTTTTCTGTTTGTGCATACTGCATTTCTGTTTGAGTTAAAGTTCTGGACTACTGGTATGCCTTCCTGAAGACATGCTGTGCCAAGGCAGTAGTTTGAAGCATCACAAGACAGAGTTACAGGTTTGTGAACATCATAATATCTCAATGTTGGTGGACTGGCAATTTTCTTCTTCGGAATAACAATTACTCTTTGATGTTGTTCCAACCAGGACCAGTTTACATTTTTGTGTGTCAACTCATGGAATGGTGCAGAAAGCTCACTCAAGTCTGTGATGAACTTTCCTAAATAGTTGACCACACAGAGCAAACGTTGTAAAGATGTGACATTCTCTGGAACTGGCATCTCAAGAATTGGTACTTGCTTAGAATGATCTGGCTGTAAACCAGAACTGGTAAACAAATGCCCCAGATAAGTAACTTCTTCCAGTTTGAATTTACATTTCTGAGGATTCAGTTTAAGATTAACTTCACATGCACGGTCTAGAACTTTCCTGAGATTTCTATCATGTTTGTTTTCACCATTGCCCCCTGCAATAATGTCATCTACTATGGATAACCAGAAAAAAATTTGCTCCATTGCACGTTGAAATACTTCACTGGCAGAATTTATCCCAAATGGCATTCTCAAAAATATGTATCTACCAAATGGTGTGCTGAAATTGGTTAACAATGAAGATTTGTGATCCAGCAAAATTTGCCAAAAGGAGATTTTTGCATCTAAGACTGAAAAAATAGTGGCATTTGCCATAAAAGCAGATACCTATTCTACTGTATGCATCAGATGATGACATTTAAGTGCTTTGTTTAAGTCTCTTGGATCAATACATATTTGAATATCATCTGAGCTTTTCTTATGAGCTACTAGCATGGAGGATACCCATTCAGTCAGTTCTTCTACTGGAGTAAGGACACCTAAATTCACCACTTTATCTAGTTCTGCTTTTACTTTGCTCTGCATTGCTATCATAATTCCTTGCTGGTGTGACAACTGGGCTTACTTCATGGTTCAACTTCATGGAATATGTGACTGTAAGTTTGCCAAGCTTGTCTTTGAAAATATCAGTATATTCACTAAAAATATTCTATGTAAAACTATTGTTGTTGTTCATACTTATATGGTGGAAATCTTTAATAAATTTATTCAGTCCCATTCTCAAAATGTCTTAGAGGCCTAATGGTGACTGCAACTGCCTTTTGAATACATAAAACTGCAAGTCATAGCTGTTTTCCGCAAAAGGGCATTAAATAACTACTGTGCCATCAGTTTGAATCTCTTCAACACCATAAGCAACTAGTTTTGCACATTTTGCTGAATCAAGTTTCTCTCCAGCTTTTACTTTAGCAAACATGCTAATAAAACATTGCACTTGGATCCAGTATCTACTTTAAGCTCTAAAGGTTTCCCATTATTTCATACAGTACAAAATATTTCACTCCTTGTTGTCAACTAGTAGTCTATTGTATTAACTGTTTCATCGATCACAGAGACTCCATCAACATAAAAAGTTTGCTTACAGCTCTCTGTCTGATCTACTTGCTTCTTCAGATACTGGGGGGGATTCAGTAATCCTCCGTGTAAGACTAACCAAGTCTTACTCGGAGACTGCCGTCTAAGACTATGATGTCAGAGCATCATGCATATGCATGAGGGTGTGCTGACTCAACTCCAAGGCTAACACGGAGCATGTAGGAGTGCAGGGGATGTGTCAGACTGCTGAGCAGTCCAAATATCCATGCCCCTGCAAGTGCCTAAATCTGCAAATGTCAGCAGATATGATTGAGTCCGCTCAAATGTGTATACCCCCAACACTACACTCCCCCGCATTCAAAACCCCTGTACAAATGAAATAAAATGTAAAAACTTTTTTTTATTATTCCCGATATAGCTGCCCGTATTTGCACTTGTGCGTGTGGGTGTGCCCATTGCTTAGCTCCAGTCAGCAGTTTAGACATCGAAGAGGATAATAAACCACTTATATACAAATTAAGCCAAATAGCAATAGTGTAGTGGTAGAGCCTTCACACAAAGAGGAGGCATTCCTGGTTCGAGTTCCACCACTCCCCTTTCCATTTTCTGTAGGAAATCTGTGCATAAAAATAATTCCTGACATTTACCTTTTAAATTTGATTAAAATGCATTGAAATGGCCTCTGTAGTAGTGAACGATATTTTAAATATATATAAGAAGGTGAAATGGTCATGCATACTGATAAATTCATAAGTAATGTATCTTAAGCAGTGTGAAGCACTGCTAAGCAACGTTTATCGGTATTAAGCATATTTAAGTATAATTGCTCATAGCTTAGCAGTGCTTCAACTAGTGCAATAGCTTTGTGCGGAGCTGCACATTGCGCCAACTAGCGCAAACAAAACATGTTTGCGCGAAGGTGCACACCGCGCCAACTAGCGCAACATCGGGCAATGTTGGGAAAAGTTGAGCAAAGTCGGCTAAACACAGCCACACCCCCTACCGGTCAGGCCAGTAGTAAAATAAAAAGCAATGACAGGCCTCAAACCCGGGAGAGTGTGCACCATAATCACAGTACTGATTCACTAAGCCATGACAGCATTTGATGTTCATGGACTGTCAACACACATATACATATTAATCAAAGTTTACCCAGTGCTAAGCAGGTGTGCACTGAACTGAGAATTTTCAAATCTGGCCAATCACAAATAAGTGTGGAAAATGAGGCATATTTAAGCTCCATAGGTGGGAATACTTGCCATAACTGGTTGTAGCTCCCATCTGCAGGCAGCAATGGCTGGTGTCGGAGAGGGCTCTCGCTTCCGAGCGTAACGGTGGGGCATTGAGGAGTCAAAAGTGATGGTTTGACTCCTCGTCCTTCATCATGATGCTAGACTCCTGCAGGGCCAGTTCCAGGGCATGGAATACAAAGCGGAAGCCTGGAACCATCTGGCACATGAACTCACCAGTGCCACAGGCGTCCCTTAGACTGGTGAGCAGGTCAGACACCACCATGCAGATCTGAAGAGACGCAATCAGGACCAACTGAACCAATGAATACTAGAGGCCCGTGGGATGGAAAATGCCCCACTACTGTGTAGGTAGCCATGGAATGAAGTATGTAAAAATTGCTAGTGTAGTCGATAGTATGGATAGGTATATGTCTCAATATCACTTCATTTACTTCACAGCTGCAGGTGTCTGTGCTGCGAATCAGCAAGCCTATGCAGATAGGCTGCTAAGACTGCACCGCCAAGCAGATTAGTAATTATTCTGCATGTATTGTTATATAAAATAAGTGAGAGAGCCTGACAAAAAGTGTCGTAGCCCAATAATAAAGGTATAATAAGGCTTGAATAACCTCTCTGCATGTACTGTTATGTAAAATAAGTGAGAGAGCCTGAAAAAGAGTGTCGTAAACCATAAATGAAGGTATAATACATCTTGAATAAGACGTCTGCATGCACTGTAATATCAAATAAATGAGAGAGCCAGTAGAAAAGTGTGTAATGTAATTAATAAAGGTATAACTTCTGTAGTGTGTCCGTGTCACTTTCTTCGAAATGTTGATGTACTCCTGCAGTATAGAAATAGTAGTGTTGTATTAAGCGCTGTCAACCCACACTTGGGTAGGCCCATAGAAAGTGGATGAAGGGAGTGCCAGTATCAGTTAAGCATATATACAGTCCTCAACTGTTGTTTCAAGGCTGGCATGTATAGGTAAATCTGGCACATGAGTAGCTTGTTATTGTGTTCACCAGAAATGTCAGTGTGCTACTAGAAATGTAGGGGGCTGTTAAAATATAACTGATAATCTCACCTGAACACATCCAGATATGTAGACATATAAATATAAATAAAATATATAAATATGTAGCAGTAACATCTGCATCCTGGACAGTTCATATGTCAGATACATGTCAAGTATATAAGGAACTAGCAAAACACATTTCACAACTTAATGGACATTGCCTAGTGTAATAATACATGTAGGGGATATATACCTGCAGTCAATAGGAATGTAGTGTAAACTATAAATACATATAAGTTGTTAATGGAGGTATCTTTTTACACCCTACTGTATGTGCATAAACAATGCAATTCCACACCTCAATGGGTATGTGTAATCTCAAAACATTTGTTGGGACATATGTCCTATTGTTCTATAAATATTGCATTTACTTTGATCCATGTGCCCTGTTCAAACACCACAATCTTGGTGACCTGCTGCCACCAATCAATCCTGCATGCTGTTGGAATGTCCACTGTTGTTCTATATATGCATGCGTTATGCTTGCTGTTCAACTTTTGGAACTCTTGTGTGTTGGGTTAATGGGAATATTACTGCATGCTGTTACAACTAATTTGGAATGCTGTTGGCTGTTACTAACCCATATTGTCATTAAATTCTCCTAAACACAGAACATATGGGAAGGCTGGTCCCAGCGGACCCACCTGTCCCACCTCAGCTGGCGATGGCACCTGGCACCAGCAGGTCCAGTGCCCAGCCCGGGACCTCCTCCTCCGTTGGCCCTGTGCCACCTTTGGGTGGAAGTACTGCAGGGGATGGGGCTCATCCCCCCGCAAGTGTGGCTGGAGGAGGGCCACCTATCACCCTCCGAACGGTCCCGGCTGTGGTGCGTAGGGAGATCGAGCATTCAGTCGCTGATCCTCTACCCCAGCTCAAGGCAAGAGTGGCATGACTCACAGGTGAGCCTGCCCCTCCTACACAGCCCCCAGCTCAGCCACCCTCCGGGCTGTGAAGGTGCAGTGGTGACTGTCCATGGGTGGGGATCTCAGTTCCACTGTTGCCATCTGTGGGCTCATGGGCTTGCGATTTCCAAACATCCTTCCCCGTCAATGGTGTTCACCCACCCCATGTGTCATATTCTGCCCCTGTATGCATCTTGTTTGTCTTGTCTGTTTACCTCCCCAACCTACCTCCCAAAATATACCTACTTCCCCTACCCCACATTCCACTCTCACCTGAAAAAAAATGGGCAATCTGATCCCACAAAAAAAAAAATGACGCCCCATACATAGCTGCGCATGTTGCACAAATGTCCGCTGGACATAGAAACTGAAATTCAATTGGCAGTACAACATACTTCATTGTCCTCACCCCTCTCTCAGGGGTGGAAGGTTTCAAATCTCCCTACAAATTACTAGTATATGCACAACTGTTGCTGTTAATGAAATGGGCAGCTATGGACCTTCCCTACACCTGTCCTGCACATCCCTAGCTGTTTTCCCTACTGTCTTACCCTCTTTGTGCCCCTTTTTTACCACTTTCCTATCTCCCCATTTTCTTTTCTTTCAAAGAAATTAGCGCGGAGGTTAGCAGGAGTAAGCACTTTTAAGCAGTCATTAGTGGGTTTGCGCGAGTGTGTGCATGTGTGCGCTTAGCTAAGTATTGCTAAGCATCGCACAAACCTGCGCAAACCCACTTACAACTGCTTAAAAGTGCCTTAGTCAACCTGCATGTGAAGGCCCTTGTTCTGCTCATCAGCAAAATAAAGCACCACTGTCCGTCTCGAACCCCGGACCTTGGACACACTAAACTGCATGAAGTACCACTAAGCCACAGTAGATATATAGCAGGCTGTTGCTGAAATATATATATATCATGCATCAGAATGAGTGAATCTAAAGGAAAGATAGGAATGCCATAACACAAAACCTGTTCTGTGGAACTTTACCAGCAGTTGTTGTGGAATTGCATTACATGACTGTGATAACAGAACCAGCCATTCTAGCAGTAAATAATGTTACAGCAGCACTTTACAACCCCCACACAGTATCATAGCAGGACAATCCCCACACAAACGTGCAAAATACCTGTGTGCTCAGGGTCCAGCAAGGATGTAGGTAGGCATACTCAGTACTGGAATTGTCCAGTTTTCATGAGCACCCTGTGATAATGTCAACAAAATAAAAAAGCACAAACTGTGCAGAAGTGAGTACATTAATATCCACAGTATAGCAGTTCCCAAACAGTTCATGTGCCAAATAAAAGCATCTCAATAACTACATATGTATGGCAGCTAATTGTATAAGTAGAAAAGAAACTACATACTCCCATGTATCTTGTGTTAGCATTTCTAGGGGTGAGTACAGTTCTACACTGTCAACTGCGTACTGGAAGTGGCAACATTCAGGTCTGAGTACAACATTCAAATCACTGGCTACACCCCTCGCAACAGTTAGAAGTATACCAACCTTCTGACTTACACAACGGTGTCCACAGCAAACAAGCATGGTCCTCACTTTGGAAATCTGAAAGGGCTACGCCTACCTGACTTAGCAATTTATAGCACTGGGTTGCTATGACAGTGAGTACTGCAAGTACCACACAGCAGGCTGCATGCAATTGCCAAATGGTGGCCACCAATTGGTACAGAGGCCATCACATGCACATGTGCAGATACCTATAAAAGCAGTCTGTACTTGCCGTTCACACATGCAATCATTTCATTGTAGGTACGAGAGAGAGAGAGAGAGAGAGAGAGAGAGAGAGAGAGAGAGAGAGAGAGAGAGAGAGAGAGAGAGAGACAACAGCTGTAGCAGAAATAAAGAAAAAGCATCCAAAGATAATATATTGAAAGAAACAGTAATATATTGAAAAAAAAGATAAAAAGAATATATTGAAAACAAAATAATATACTGAAAATAAAAAAATTATATTGAAAAAAAATATTGAAAAAAATATATTGAAAAAATATATATTTAAAATATATATATATTGAAATAAAAAATATATTGAAAAAATATATATTGAAAAGTAAATAATATAGTGAAAAGAAAAAGTATACTGGAAAACAGATACCTTGAAAAATTAATTCAAGATATACAACAACAAATATGAACGCAAACAAAGGAAAGGTATGTAACAGCTATGTATTTACTGGACTGTAGTAGATGTTTATAAAGAGTACTCAACATAATTTGAATCATCCATATGTGGCAGCAGTACATATCAATGCACAAATGGCCTGCATAACTACTGGCATGGAGAAATGAGTGTGTAGCTGTGTGCAGTGGGATGTGACTGTGACATATGTAGTTCAGCATTAAATGTGAAACATCTGATCCATGTTATCTGTGTTCTGTACAGTAGTGTGTACAATGTCTGTTTGGGGGAGTAGCCCATACGGTTATGTAAACATGGATGTGACAGAGTAACAAATGCATGATAGCCATATTAACGTGTAGCTTAGTATTGGCAACAGCTGTACCAGGCTAGTATGCTAACCTAGCATTTGCAGCTATATATACACCCTCTAATATTACTGTGTGCTCACATGTGACACCTGTTCATGTTGCAGCAAGGCCCAACAGGTTAGCCGTGAGGTACACAAACTTACAACAGTGTGTACCTTGTGTGTGTATGGCACACACATACGGAGAGATATGTCTGTGTCAGATATATTAGCATCTGTACATGTGCATAGAGCAAGGGACATACTGTAACTGTTTGTGAAGGGTGGACATATATATGTTGTTGAAGGTTGTTATGTGCATATTTCTATGTAGGGTGTAGTGTGTGGCAAACAAGACAGCATACAGTGCTGGTCTAGGACATGTGGTGGTTAAACGCTGTGGGTATGATTCGTCAGGTCTGCAGTGTTGCAGCCAGTGAGGCCTGCTAAAGCTACATGGGCTGAGAACACCTTCAATGCATTCCTCACAACACTGTGCAATATTATGATATAACTGTATACCTCACAACCTTTGCATAATTGATATCCCCACCATGAAAGGTGGACTGTATATGTGCCTATATGTATCTCTATATGTACACCAATGGATGTTTATATGTATGTGTGTATATGTATATATATATATATATATATATATATATATATATATATATATATATATATATATATATATATGTGCGTAGAGAGAGACAGGGTCATATTTACTGTAACAGATGCCTGGTGACAATGCCATGGACTCACGCTCAATGTTGACACTACATTGGCATCCCTTCTTGCCAAAACTCTGTACTTATTAACTACCACATAGGTGGTAGTCTACTTAACACCGAAGGTGTGATAAGAGACCATGGGACACTGGTGGACAGTAGTCTCCCCTCTGATGATCACAGTGCCACACTAGTCATGTCATCTGTCTATGTGGCACACTTCATCACAAAAGGTGTGTCATCCAAGGAAATATAGCTCAGTGTTCCCCTCTACTCATCACACATAAAGCTCATTATAGATTACAATGCCCCATGTAGTATGTACCTCACAAGACATCTACAGAACTGGAAATGACATAGACATGCCTCACAAAGAGTAATACCGGCCTCAAACAGATGCCCTATGCAGACCGACTCACAAACCCACAACTAGACTGTGTCACATACCGCCTACCCAGAGGTGACTGCTGCCTAACATACTAAGCTATGTCAAACCCAGAGCTGTTGGACATGCTCCATGTAAACAGATCACAATCTCTACAAGTTACACGTTCTAGGGACCCAAACATTTTGACCATAATAAACAGCACATGCTGGAGGGATAGATTCCTATCTCAGAGACATCCCATACTCTGGAACAAACCAACTATCCATAGCAAACAAAGCTCCTAATTAGCAGTCATCATAAATAATCCTGAAGATTGTATGAGAGGTAGTGAATACATGCAGGCAATCACCTCTGTGTCTCTGCTTGACAGGGCCACGTGAAATGTAATTACCTGTGTGTCAAAGGCCAGGGTAGTGTATGGCTAGACTTCTATAGGCCCTAGGGCCAATAGCCTCTTACCTACCTATGACGTGATACACACCCAGATGTACTTGTTGCAATAATTGCTATGTGAGGTTGACTGAGTGTGATGGTGAATGTGTTGGTGAATGTGTCACAGTTCGGTATATGTGTGATAGCTTAGTGGGAAACTGTTTCTGTCATGGTATTATGTGTCCTAGCTGTGATCCCAGCAAAAGATGTGTATGCAATTGCTAGGCAGAAAAAGCAGTATGCCATACAGTCGGACGTAGTCCCTTGTTGTCAACTGGGGTGTCCCATTGTAGGCTAAAGCAGTACATGTATGCTTATTGAGTGTTACTGCTGGTGAATCCAACTCCTGTATGAACTGTAATACTACCTGAAGCTGTATGCCTAAACAGCACAGTATGGTGTACGTCCACATTTATTGGAACCACTGTTTTGTGTGTTCCCTGCAGTCCTCACAGATTATATACCTCAGGCATAAGGTCTTGTAACTACTGACACACAGTAATGTAAGGTACACAGGTAAAGGTCACCTGGGTTGCCATACCTTTGTGTCTGGTATGTATGTCTGATGTGTGTGTAGGTATGCCTGTACCATGGCCTCAGTCATATGTGTGTTACAGGATATAACTGCATATCTAGAAACATGTATAGTCTAGTACAGCAGTATGCCACCTATATTAATGAATGTGCACATATGTTAGGCATATATGTGTGCGTGTAGAGAGAGACAGAGAGAGACAGGGTCATATTTACTGCAACAGATGCCTGGTGACAATGCCATGAACTCACGCTCAATGTTGACACTGCATTGGCATCCCTTCTTGCCAAAACTCTGTACCCATTAACTACCACATAGGTGGTAGTCTACTTAACACCGAAGGTGTGATAAGAATCCATGGGACACTGGTGGACAGTAGTCTCCCCTCTGACGATCACAGTGCCACACTAGTCATGTCATCTGTCTACGTGGCACACGTCATCACAAAAGGTGTGTCATCCAGGGAAATATAGCTCAGTGTTCCCCTCTACTCATCACACATAAAGCCCAATATAGATTACAATGCCCCATGTAGCATGTACCTCACAAGACATCTACAGCAACTGGAAATGACACAAACATACCTCACAAAGAGTAATACCGGCCTCAAACAGATGCCCTATGCAGACCATCTCACAAACCCACAACTAGACTGTGTCACATACCGCCCACCCAGAGGTGACCGCTGCCTAACATACTAAGCTATGTCAAACCCAGAGCTGTTGGACATGCTCCACGTAAACAGATCACAATCTCTACGAGCTACACGCTCTAGGGACCCAAACCTTTTGACCATAATAAACAGCACATGCTGGATGGATAGATTCCTATCTCAGAGACATCCCATACTCTGGAACAAACCAACTATCCATAGCAAACAAAGCTCCAAATTAGCAGTCATCATAAATAATCCTGAAGATTGTATGGGAGGTAGTGAATGCACCCAGGCAATCACCTCTGTGTCTCTGCTTGACAGGGCCACGTGAAATGTAATTACCTGTGTGTCAAAGGCCAGGGTAGCGTATGGCTAGACTTCTATAGGCCCTAGGGCCAATAGCCTCTTACCTACCTATGACGTGATACACACCCACATGTACTTGTTGCAATAATTGCTATGTGAGGTTGACTGAGTGTGATGGTGAATGTGTTGGTGAATGTGTCAGAGTTCGGTATATGTGTGATAGCTTAGTGGGAAACTGTTTCTGTCATGGTATCATGTGTCCTAGCTGTGATCCCTGCAAAAGATGTGTATGCAATTGCTAGGCAGAAAAAGCAGTATGCCATACAGTCTGACGTAGTCCCTTGTTGTCAACTGGGGTGTCCCATTGTAGGCTAAAGCAGTACATGTATGCTTATTGAGTGTTACTGCTGGTGAATCCAACTCCTGTATGAACTGTAATACTACCTGAAGCTGTATGCCTAAACAGCACAGTATGGTGTATGTCCACATTTATTGGAACCACTGTTTTGTGTGTTCCCTGTTGTCCTCACAGATTATATACCTCAGGCATAAGGTCTTGTAACTACTGACACACAGTAATGTAAGGTACACACGTAAAGGTCACCTGGGTTGCCATACCTTTGTGTCTGGTATGTATGTCTGATGTGTGTGTGGGTATGCCTGTACCATGGCCTCAGTTATATGTGTGTTACAGGATATAACTGCATATCTAGCAGCATGTATAGTCTAGTACAGCAGTATGCCACCTATATTAATGAATGTGCACATATGTTAGGCAGGGGTCTTTTTTTTTCTCAAATAACTTTTTATTGATTTACAAACATTACATTTAGGAGTTGTACAAAGAATAACAATTCGCTAAAACAGATTGCAACTCTTATTGGAATTAGGAAAAGAAAAAGAAAATAAATAACATATCACAATATATACAATATGTACAATAGGTAACCATAAAACAAATGATAAATTAAAGAAATTATGCATATTAATATAAAATAAAATATGAATATAAAAAATATGCTAATCACCAGGACCAGAAATAACCTTAGAAGCTATTAATTATTAATAATGCTTAAAACCTTCTCCAGAACTCTGTTTTTTAAAGCCATTTTTTTGGACTCTTAATCAATTTTTTTTGAGCATCAATATATAAGTAAGCCAGTTTTTGGAAAGTATCCCAATTTAATTTAGTGCAATCAAGCCAATTTTGAGTAATGTAAAGTTTTATAAGAGAACAAATAAAAATAAGTACATGAGTGTCCAATTTGGAGAGATAAACTATCGGTATATGAAGTATAGCAATTTCCCAGGACAGCGTAGATTTATGATACCCCATTCTCTGCAATCTTACTTTCAATGAAGTCCAAAGCTTATGATAAAAATGACAATACCACAGAATATGTAAGAGGTCAGCTTGGGGAAAGGAACAACATGTGCACGATGGAGAATTACTAGCATTAAATTTGTTTAATTTATATGGAGTATGATAAGCGTTATTGTTAATCATTAATTGCGTGTACAGTAATTTCTTGAATGGAGAAAATTCCCGAGTATATCTGATTGCCAAAAGTTTTTGATTTTCAGTTATTTGAGAATTATGATTCAACCAGGTGTTTGAAAAAGGACAGTTCTGATCTAGTATTAATTTTCTTATCAGTTTGTAAGACTTTGATAACATTTTCACTGATGACGATAATGTTGTAATTATCATATTTAAATTATTTAAATCAAGTTCTGTGGGTTTTATAAGGTCAAACTTAACCATAATAACCTCTCTTAATTGACGTAAGATTGTAGAGTATTTCCAACTAACTTTCAAAATCTTACGTAAGTCTGCTAGGGACAAGTCTTTATATTTCAAGATATCCCAGACTTTCAGATTTTTTATAAGAGGATAATTTGTTAGGTTAAATAGTATGTTATCTAATGTTATGTTAGGATTTAGATGAAGTGGTTGGAGGAGATGAAAGAACTTATCAAGATTACAGAATTTTATTAAATCCTGTAAAGCTTTAATCTTTTGTTTAAGAAAGATAGAAATTTTACTGGTGCTTTTTATATTCAAATAAATGAAAGGGATGACCTCTGAATTTATGTTTTTAGATAGAATGTAATGATACCAAATCTTGACCCATAATGGGTACTGACTACCTTTATTACTATTAAAGTTAGATATGGTTAATAGTTTATTTGCTGAAACAATTAAATAGTAAAGGTAAAAATTTGGTAATCCCAAACCACCTTTATCTTTTGTAGTTGTCAATCTAGAATAAGAGATCCTAACAGATTTAGGGAACCACAAAAATTTAGCTAACTCTTTATTAACTTTCTCAGAAAAGGACTTGGGAATTATCTGATCAGAAGAGTTGAATTGATATAAAAATTTTGGAAGAATATTCATTTTTATTATTGCGGCTTTTGATAAAAGTGATAAATTTAAATGCTCCCATCTAGTCATGTCAGACATTATTGATGTCCAAACTCTACTCATGTTGTTTTGAAAGGAAGAGTGATTATTGTGTTCCATGTTAATTCCCAAATACTTCACCCCAAAAGTAAACTGAATTTGTGGATCAAAGAACAAGTACGATTTATGAACCATATGATTTAAAGGAAAAATATGAGATTTTGAAAGATTTATAAGATAATTCGAAGCAAGGGAGAAACGTTCAATAGAGTTTGTTATTTTACTGAGGTCAGATATTGGAGTTTGGAAATATAATACAAGGTCATCGGCAAATGCAGAAAAAAAGAAATTTGTATTAAGAATCCTAGGGATCTTATGAAACGTGGTTCTAAATATATATTAAAAAGAAAAGGGGACAAAGGGCAACCTTGCCTCGTACCTCTGGTAATCTTTATAGGGGAAGAAGTATAGCCATTAATATACAGTCTGGTATACATATCTTTATATAAAGTTTTTAATAAATTTATAAAGGATATGGGGAAGTTAAAGCATAACATAGTCTGAAAAAGAAATTCCCAACATACTCTATCAAAAGCATTTGATGCATCAAGAATCAATGCATACATAGGCTTAGAATCATTTTTTATGAGGTGGATAATAGAATCCAAAGACAGGGTGTTATCTCATGCATGTCTGTGGGACATAAATCCTGATTGGTCTAGAGAAATAATTGAAGGTAGAACCTGTTTTAATCTGTTGGCCAAAATAGATGATAAAATCTTTATGTCCAAATTTATTAAAGAAATGGGCCTGTAATTAGAGGGGATTGTTTTCTCTTTATTATTTTTCAAAATTAGTATAGTTTTAGATGTATTCCAATAAAGATCGGATATGTCATTAATTTTTATGTAATTGTACACTTTAAAGAGAAAAGGAACAATTACCGACTTAAAGGATTTGAAGAATTCCGGTGTAAACCCATCTGGACCGGGAGATTTACCCGATTTAAGTCTATCAATTGAATCTGAAACTTCTTGAAAAGTAAGAGGAGCAGAAAGCACTCTTTGTTGATTTTCATTTAACTTAGGGAAACTTAAAGAGCTTAGAAAACTATTTATGTGCTTATTAACCGACGAATTGGATGAATTAGAGTATAACTCTGTATATAATAGTGTAAAAAGATGTATAATTTCCTTATCTGTGTTATATAATTTATTTTTATGCAGTAAAGATGAAATTTTAGGCCTATCGAAATTATTTTTAATTATTCTAGCTAAGGTTTTAGAAGGAACTTGAGCCCATTCTGAATATGTAGCTAGTAATCTTTGATCTACTATCAGGTTTTACCTCATATCATGCGTTCCGGCCCCAAAATCCGGACAACACCAAGAAAGGAGGGGGGTGTCCATATTCATCAAGGACACCCTCACCTCAAGGTTGGTGGCATCGCACGATGCATCGGAAACCATCCAGGTGCAATTAACCGTAGGCAAGACTGCTCTGCAGTTTGTAGCCTGTTACAGGCCACCCTCTCAAACTCAGGAACCTCACACAGCTTTCCTGAAAACACTGGAGGGGATATATATATCTCCAAACACCATCATACTGGGTGATTTCAACTATCCAAATATAGACTGGGATCACTACTCAAGCCCCAACACTCTAGCCCAAAGGTTCCTAGAGTTCATAAACTCAAATGCCATGGAACAACTGGTCACCATCCCCACAAGAGGAGAAAACATACTGGATCTCATCATCACAAACATGGGGTCACAATGTTCAACACCAGAGGTATACCCATCATTGGTGAGATCAGATCATAAACTAATCTCACTGGAAGTCCACATCCTGCCCCACCCCAGATAAAAAAGACCACAGTGAAGAACTTCTCAAAAGCCGACTTCACACTCCTAAAGACTGGTGTGGTCTCTTTCAAGGCCCCCGTGCCAGCGGAAACCATTACTCAAACCGCTGAATCACTTACAAATGCCTTCTACCAGCACCGCCAGGACTGCATGGATCAGGCAATCCCAAACAAAACAAAGACTCTTTGTACCAAAGGCAAGCGTCCAGTCTGGTGGACCCCAGCCATAAACAAGCTTTACAACAAAAGGAAAAAGCTACTACAAGATAGAGCAAAATCCGTAAAAGGGAAGACACCCTTGATCATTATAAGTAAAAAACTGAAATCTCTCATAAAAGCATCCAAGGAAAATTTTGAGAGAAAAATCGCTAAGGACTCAAAAGACAATCATAAGGCCTCTCAGATATGCTCAGAATTAGTGCAAAATGATGTAAAAATCACGGAACCTACAGACATTGCCAACATACTGGCTGACAGGTTCAGTGCAAATCCTCCCCTCCCCAAAGGAGATATCTATACCAGAGGACTGTAGTCCCCCAAACATCTCAAATGCTCAGGTGAGAACTGCTCTCTCCAAGGCGAAAAACACAGCATCCATGGGACCAGATGGTGTCCCTGGTTGTGTGCTCCACGAACTCAGTGAGGAATTAAACCCGCAGTTAGGGCAACTGTTTAATCTTAGTCTCACCTCAGGATATGTACCCAAAGAGTGGCGTATGGCAGCGGTGGTCCCACTTCACAAAGGAGGTGCCTACACCGACCCCGGAAACTACCGTCCCATCAGCTTGACAAGCCTGGTCTGCAAAGCTATGGAGAGGATCATAATGGAACTCAGAAATAAAGACATAGGGGACTTGCAGACATTGGATCCAACCCAGTTTGGCTTTGTCAAGGGCAGATCATGCCTTTTAAACTTGGTTGACTTTTTCGAAACAGTCACCAAGGCCATTGATGAGGGCAAGGCAGTCCACACAGCCTACCTTGACCTGGCAAAGGCTTTCGACACAATACCCCACTCAGGTATCATTGAAAAACTCACCAGCTTAAACGTAAACCCATACATCACAAGATGGGTTGCAAACTGGCTAAGTGACAGAACCCACAGGGTCAGAGTTGCTGGCGCCATGTCAGACTCCATGCTTGTCACAAGTGGTGTGCCACAGGGTTCAGTCCTGGGCCCACTCTTGTTCGGCATCTACTTTTCAGAAGTACAGGCAAACACAGGAGGATTATGGCTGACAAAGTTTGCAGATGACTGCAAACTGGGCACCATAGTTGAAAACCCATCTGACACAGACATCCTTCAGAAGGGTCTCATAGAAATGGATAACTGGTGCCAGAGCCATGGCCTAAAGTTAAACACCAAAAAATGCATAGTCATTCCCTTCGGGAAAAACAAGGTTACCCCTAGTTACCATATAGGTGGCAATCCACTAAGCACAGAAGAGGTTATCAGGGATCTGGGGACCCAGGTTGACAGTAACCTTTCGTTTGACACTCACGTTGCCAAAGTAGTTAGGAAGACTTTCTACATTGCCCACCTGATCATGAAGGGATTCACATATAGATCAAGGGAGGTAATCGTTCCCCTGTACTCATCACTCATCAGACCAATGATTGAATACAATGCCCCATTCGGAATGTATCTGACCCGACACCTGCAGCAATTGGAAAGGCCCCAATAGTTCCTCACTAAAAGGATAAAGGGTCTCAAAAATATGTCTTATGCTGCCCTACTGAAGGAACTCCAGCTCTATTCAGTCGCTTACCGACTGCTCAGAGGTAACCTGTGCCTGACATACAAGGCCATGTCCAACCCGGAATTAATGAACATGCTTCACCTCAAAAAATCTAAATCCATCAGAACTACAAGGGCAAGAGACTTAAACCTCGACACGGCTATAAATAGGACATGCTGGAGGGACAGATTCATCACCCAGAGACTCCCTATGCTGTGGAACAAAATCCCGGTTCATGTGAGGCAGAGCACCTCGCTGGCCTTGTTCAAGAGAAATCTTGACCAATGGATGGGAGATCGCAGGTATACCCCAGGGATAACCTCAGTGTCACTGCTTGACAGAGGCACAGCAAAATAATGGGCATAGTATCCTTCAAACTAAAGGGGTGGCAAAAGCCACAAAACTCTGGGCTAGGCTTATAAATGCCCTAGGGCAGATAGCCTAGTATGAACCTATGAACCTATGAGAGGTTGTTTTGATGCAGTAAAATTAGTTCTTTTTGACAGTCTATAATTTGCTTTTCAAGAATATGATCTTGATTCAATCTAAATTGGTTTTCGAGAGATTGGATTTTAGTCTTTAAAACAACTTCTTTCTTATTATATTGTTTTTTAAGGTATGCAGATTTACTGATAAACATTCCTCTTAACCTTGCCTTACAAGCAGCCCATTGAATATCGTAAGGAATATCTGTTGAGTCTAGATCATTTTCCATTTCCTGAATTGTTTCTGTACACCATTTATAAACATCTTTATTTGAGAGTAAGTTGTTATTCAGTATCCAATTGTTTTTGTTAATATTATTTACATTATTATGAGAAATGTTTATTTTTAGTAAAATTCTTGAGTGATCCGAAAAAAATCTGGGTTCAATATTAAAATCCACTATATATTTTGAAAGAGAATTAGAAACCAGAAAAAAATCCAATCTAGACCAAGAACGATAACATTTTGAGTAGTATGTATAAATTTCTTTCTTATTTGAAATTTTTATAATATGTAATGGATCAATTAAATTATATTCCAAAATTAGATCTTCGAGAGCCAAAGAAGCCTGATGATTATAAGAAGTGGAACAACTAGTGCGATCAATTTCTGGGTTTATTACGGCATTCCAATCCCCACCTACTATAATATAATGGTCCCTATAAAAAGAAAGTATATTAAATATTTTTAAGATAAAGAAATGTTGTTGACTACAAGGACCATATAAATTTAAAACTAGAAGTGGTTTATCAAGATTATGAATAGTAGCGATAAAAAAGCACCATCTACCCTCAATGTCATATTTCTCATCAATTATATTCCCTACAAATTTTTGTTTAATAATTATAGCCACTCCCCTAGATTTAGTAGTATCCCCAGAAGCTACTATCTTCTTGATCCATTTTTTATTTTTTCCCTTGTCCCAATCATCCCGAGGAATATGTGTCTCTTGAATAAAACATATATTGGCTTGTGATTTAAATATCAAATGAAATAATAAAGATTTTTTGGCTTTGTTTTGGATTCCTCTTACAGTCCACAACTCAACTATTACATTATTTGTCATAAGTGTAATAAATAATTGTTATTGATTTATTGAAAATATGGTGTATTATCCTTACCATACATGAAATAATATCAAAAGACAAAACAACTATTCTGGTCTTGTTTAAATAATAGCTCCTCAATAAAGATAACCACTTAAAAATACTAAATTTAAAATTCCAGACTTCCTTCTGCCTACCCCTAGTGCCTGCCCACCATTCCCCTATTACAGAAGGAAGATCAATAAGAGAGAGACTTAAATTAGAACATTTGGTTACCAAAAACTTTAAATTAGCATAATGAATTTTACTTAGAGCCCTAAAAAGGTCTAAAAAACAATCAATACAACTAAACATATTTACACAATTGCAAAAACTCAAGATGTCCAACATACTCAACCCCTATTCAAATTGTAACCACAAGCTCCTAAAATGCAGATATATATAAATTTAGCTGTTTTTCCTCATGTAAATCATATGTAACTTTTAGCTTATATAAGCAACTATTTTGCAGTTTGACATATGAATTACGCTAAATATTAAATTATATGTTTGTGTTACCAACACGTATCTAGATTGAATACCTAAAATATTTATGAACAATCCAATATAGAACTACATTATCTGAAAATAAACATAAAACGATTATCATTAATACAAATTAACCATGAAACCATAAATTAAAGATAAGCTGCACTCCATTAAGAAATGCTTAGAACAAATACAAGATTAACATGTTATAATAATGAATACTAAAAAGTTTAAAATAACATCACAATATCTGTCACTTACATGTTTAGAATTATAGTAAATTAATATATAACTAATGACTATTATTCTACAAGAAAAAGAAAACCTGTCTCCAAAACAAAATCTTATATCGTTTTATAGGCCTAAATAAATTTATAACAATATAAAAAAACCTAATAACAAGATTTACCTCCACTATATGACTTTCTTATAATAGATGATAACATCAATTGACACAATAAGCCATTATAAATATGTGCCTATTACTAAAAAAACTAACTGTATATGTATCACTTAACCTATGTACTATTAACGATACAGCATCACTGTAATCAAACTATTACTATGGCATAAAGCCAATAAAAACAAGCCTGGACTTTCTCTGCAGAAACACCAGCATAAACATAACCAACAAGGCACTTATCTTTCAATAGAAAGGAACAACAAGTCTCTATACCATCACAACATGACATCAGATCAAATGTCCAATGTGACCTATCTGCATTGGACTACTCCAATTACCTAAGACTATAAAATACAGTATATGCAAACAGTACATCTGTTATAACAATTGCCACAACTGTCCTGCCATTCAAAGGACATTCATTAGAAACTCAGCTGATATTTAAGGTCAAAAACTGCAATTAGCTATGTCATCCAGAGAATATAATCTAAAATACATGTAATAGAAAGGATCCTAGAAGCAACTAGCACCACTTTTCCCTATTAAAACATTAAACATCCGAATTACTAAAATGCAATATATAATTTGCAGGAAATTCACACATCAAACAATAACTCAGATAAGCATTTCCAATTCTTAGCATACAACCTCAGACTTGACAACATTGACAGTAAATCGGGTTAATCAGATAATCTAACTAAATGTCAGTGTAGCAAAGTGCACATTATAGAAATAACAATAGATCCGCATGCCATTGCTGATAAGCGTTAATTCCAGAAGCAGAACATTTACATTAAAAAAAAAACAACTAAATCTGAGATACTAGAATTTAACAATAAAGTAGAATGATACAGTAACATGGCACATTCAGACATACCCAAATGAACATTAAATAGACATCGCGTTATGGTATGAATATAAATATAAAGTTTTAAACTGAAAAAATAAAGTACACATATAATTGAGTCATGACTTTCAATTGCGTTCAACTTCAGACAAATAATCTCCATGTTAAGAAAATATAACCCCTGAAGATCACCCGAATGTTATTTACCTTTTTTATTGTACACTAAGTAAAGAAATCACCATTTACGTTCTTCATGTTAGAGTGAGCCATTCCTATGTTCGAAATATGGATAGTTCCATATGACGATTTATGTCACGGAGCCTTTTAAAGATATGCAGTGAATGGAAGACTCCCAGCAACACTATTTACTTATAATCAGCATTATAAATGTAAAAGATAAATGTGATGACAAGCAGACATACCATTAAGCAATAGAACACAACGCCAGCAAGTAGCGTAGCTTGTAAAGCGCTAAATTTAAAATAATTAGATGACTGTAGTGTTCGGATTTCTTTCTCTTGTGATGACGTCACTGCAAGGCTCCGAAGATCAACAGAAGGTGCGTGGATAGATCGGAGATTCAGTTAATACAAAAATGAAAAAACTGATTCTCTGTAACAGTCTCGAGACGTGGAAAAATTCCCTCCAAAAAAGTCAATGGATTATTTTAGGCAAAAACATTATGACTGTGTACTGTCCTTCATGCTGTTTCATCGCCGCATATTCTTAGCATCAAAAGGTTATGCAAATGCTAAAACACTATACCAGTGCTGGCTTTAAATGACAGTAAAAGCAACTCAAGTACAAAATGAAAATAACTAAACCATCTAAATATATAAAGCAAACAACACTCTAATAAGCATTCAAGCTTCAATTTTTGAAAGAAAAACATAATAGTTGAAACATAACATCACATTTACTTGTAAATAAAGAATGCAGTATTAAGACACAGATTCAGGAAGCTTCTTGAATATTTTTAGGAATATTTCTTTTGCTTCTTTAGGATCTGTAAGCATAAATCTTCTGTCATTATAAGTAAAAGACATGGTATTCGGATAACTCATATGGAACCTTATTCCTCTTTTTATAAGATCTGCACAATAAGGTGAAAGCTTTTGTCTTTTCATTTTTATTTGTAGAGGAAGATCCTGTGAAAATGACAGTTTATGATTTTTCCAGACAAACTGTTTTTTGCTTTTAGCTGCCTCTAAGATCTGATAAGTGTCTTGAAAATTTAGTAATTTAGTATATATGATCCGAGGGGAGGTAGAATCCTGACTGGCACACAATGCTCTATGTGCCCTCTCTATAATTACAGTTTTTGATGTTGACTCACAGTTTAATAATGCCTCAAAAATCTGTTTAGATACTGATAATAAGTTTTGGTTCTCATAGGATTCTGGCAAACCTCTAATAATAATGTTATTTCTACGGCTTCTAGCTTCTAAGTCCAGTAGTTTAGCTTGAATTTCTGTAATAATCTTATCTTTAGCTTTTATATCTCTTTCCATTGAGTCTGTTCTTATTTCTAAAGCTGTATTTTTACATTCAATAATATCCATTCTTTCACTTATTTGCTTTAAAGTTCTACCAACATCAGTAAATTGTTCAGAGAAACTTTGTATAGCACTTTGAATAGGTTGTAATGCTATTTTTAGTTCATCTAAATGAAAGTTTGAGTCATTTGTGTCTTTATTACTTACTTTAGAAGTTTCTGAAGATTGTTTAGTGGTTCTTAGTCTTTTTGAACTGGTGTCTTTCTCAGGTGAAAGCATTGAAGAGAATTTGGCCTTTGCTGCCTGTGTCTCCATGGAGTCAGATTTAGCAGCCATGCCCAGAGTAGAGGTGTGAAGTCAGGATAGCAGATTCTGGGAGGAGTCCTTAAGCAGCATGTGCCCAAGACAGTTGAAGCCACAAAAACTGTTCTGAGGTAAAAAATTCCAAAGTTGAGATTTCCAATACAAACAAATAATCTAGATACGTAGAAAAATTCTTAGAGGATCTTTTTATAAAAAAAACTGAGGAAAAATATCACTCCAAGGTTATAAAAAAAGCCGGATATTACATAACTGTGAGGAGCTCAGTGACTAGGGACTGATCTAGTCGGAAGCCATCTTGGAATCGTTAGGCAGGGGTCTGCCATCAACGACTAGTGTGGTATACTGGTAATACTGTCACTGGACTTTACAATCATTGCAATGGATTACATATTTCATGATGCATTAGCATGATATATACCTCCTGTGGCTAGGTGGTGCATTGTGTCGCATACAGTGTGCCATGTACTGTTGTATATTCTTATATACTGTTTTAACTTTGTTGCTGTGCAAAACATGGTTTGATGTATAGAGTGTGCCAGGCACTGTCAGGCAGGTGTGGGTTGAGAACTGATATGTGGTATTGAAAGTGTGTATCTTCTGACAGCCAATAGGTTGCTATATATGGCAGTTAATTGATATCTGTACTTTAGAATGTTACGTGTGTCACATGACTTGCTCACACATATTATTTCATTATCTTCCAGGGTAATGTCCCACCATCGTAATCCCACCTATAGCATGGTGGAAGAAGAACAGATCACAATGAGCCTGGTGCAGCACTATGCCCTGCTGTTCTCCAGAACCAGCCAGGACCAGCATGAGCGGACTGCGCTGTGGCAAGATCTTGTCCGTAGGGTAAATGACATAGACATGCATAACCGGACATATGAGCAGGTATGCCATCACTGCAGTGATTTAATTAGACATGTCCAGCAGCATGCATCTGATATCCGCAGACAACAGCTTGCCACAGGTGGGGGGGTAGCCATCCATCCCCCCTCACCAGAGTGGAGGAGCTGCTCCTGAGCCAGGTGGCTCCTGGCCAACAACAACCACAACAAGTAACATGTATCATCATGGAGGCTGGAGCCACCCAGCAAGTTGATATGGAGCGTGTAGGTAACATGGCATAGCTGTAGACTACTGTTACCTCTATTGGTAGAGCATGCTTATGTGAGATGTGTACTGTGTAGTTAGACGATGTGGTGCCTAGTGTTGTGCAATACTAATAATTAGGAATATAATCTGTAGTCCTGTGACTGTCAACCATTGTACTACTGTAAGTTTGCAAACACACAGTAGCAATGCCACAGTTGTTGCCACTGACAAAGAGTCTCATATCCTTGTAGGTCCCTCTGGTGTGACAGCAAGGCAGCAGACCCATGCTGGTAAGTGTGTTCTACCATTAATAATGCTAATTAAATGTGCATATCATAGGTGAGGTGTAGGCCATGTACACATAACACACCTATGCATAATGCATGCTGTGCATGTTTGCTGTGAGACTATGCACATCCTAGTAATGTGGGTAGTTGCCTAAAACACATACAATACACAGAGCATCCCACACAGTTATGGCAACACTGTAGTGGACATTGGATAGGCAGAGTCGATACACATGCACACGACATACACAACTTTGTCATACACACTACACATTAACATGCTACACATGGCGTATTCAGACATCCACTCTAAGGTCACACTACAGTATCCCAAACCTCATCCACACAGCACACATAATATACCTGAGGGGTAGATGCCTCACATGTGGTTGTGCGACACTCTTCAACACATAACACATTCATGTTAGGCAATGCCCCCTATTGGGCGCCTTACAAACCCATATAACAACTGGCTGTGAAAATGGTGAATGTAGCCATGGTACTGCAGTTCAGGTACAGCATGATATGTGCCGGTCTGGTACTTATTTGTAGCCTTGAGTGACCACATGATGCTGCATGATGATGGCTCATGGTACTACACCCCATCCAGTTACAGTGGCCACAGTACTACACATATCATGAATTGCTATGCACCTCAATGTTGTGTGTGTGGAAACATATGCACCTATACACAATATGCATAGCAATCACCATTTGTACAAAGTGACACACTTATGTCTTGTAATGCTATTGAGTGTATAGGTCACATGACACACATTGTGT
Organism: Protopterus annectens; assembly: GCF_019279795.1. Lineage (NCBI taxonomy): Eukaryota > Metazoa > Chordata > Ceratodontiformes > Protopteridae > Protopterus > Protopterus annectens. Next base: position 1,320,393,927 of record NC_056731.1, on the reverse strand, counting down.
ATGTGTGATGTTTCATGTTGCAGTTGTGTGGTAGCATGCCATATCATGGCTGGCACTGGCATGTCCACAATATGTCCTACACTCACCATAACCACTGTACAATGGCTATGTTGAGCAATGGTATTCCATCAGGTATACATGCACCACTTATCCTGTGTGTATACATAGCATGCATGTGCTAAACCTGTGTCCACAATTATCTGCTAAAGACACAGATGCTCTAAGAGAAATGGATATCTATGTGACACACTGATACACATCCAGCCATGGTATGTATACCTGTGAATGATGGTGCACAGGACATTGCAGAGCTTTTAATACCTGCACAGCAATGTTGTGTCCATGTACACAATGCATTCCAGGGTGAGGCCATTCACTGAACAAAACACACATGCATCAAAGCCATGTATACTGTTATTAGCAAGGGCTGTCTACACTCACACTGCATACTGTTGAGCAACACATGTCCTGCATGCTGTCACGTTTGATATAAATGTTTGGCTTGTGATACTGTACCCCACCATCACACGCTATTCAGTATGTTCGGGATTGCTGGTAATGTGTGTGTGTGTGTGTGTGTGTGTGTGTGTGTGTGTGTGTGTGTGTGTGTGTGTGTATGTGCATGTGTATGTGCGTCTGTTTTAGTGAGGAGTGTATTTGTGTGCATGTTTTCATGTGTGCATGTGTTCATGTGTTCATGTGTTCATATGTGCATGTGTCCATGTGTCCATGTGTCCAGGTGTTCATGTGTCCATGTGTTCATGTGTGCATGTGTGCATGTGTCCATGTGTCCATGTGTGCATGTGTGCATGCGTTCATGCGTGCATGTGTTCATGTGTGCATGTGTGCCGACATCATGTACAGGTCGTAAAGTGTGTTTCCTGTCTTCCTCTCACAGGTACTGATTTTGGGTTGGTTCAATGCAGCAAGGAAACTGATGTCACTGAGCATAATAGTGATAATGATGATAGGTGTGTTGAGGCACAGGCATGTTTGCCAGGGTCTGTCATTGGGCCACCAATCGACAGTACACAAGTGTCCACCCCATCCATGCACACAGTCATACTGCCAATACATCCATCACCAATGCCCTTAGCAGAGGGACAGCGTACAATCGGCATTGGCCAGGACAGTGTGGTATCCATGGCACATGCATCTCAACACAGCAGCCATACCCAGATGTCTGGAAGGGTACCACATAGGCAGATGTCCAGGAGTTCTCGTCGGAGCACTGCTGCTCATCATGCCACTGGCAGACGTGCCACAGGTCTTACAACCTCACGCATGTTCCAGGCTGTCATGGAAGCACAGGCACATATGGAATGGTACACCAGACAAGGACTAAGGGCACATAGGGCACATAACACTGCTGTAATACACAGTATCCGTGACCTAGCTGGTGCCATCCGTAATTACACTGAGGTCACTGATAGACATTGGGGAGAGAGATTAGGTGTCCTCCGCAATGTCATGTCCATGTGTCAGGACAGTGCGGGATGGCTGAGTAGTCGACGTGGACATATGCCAGCAACATCAGCAGCTGGCAGTCGTCACGGACGTCCCTCAAGCCACAGTCACTCCCGTAGTGCCAGTGCCAGCCCCAGCAATGTTGGGAATGGGCTGTCCATAGAACGTCCTAGAAGACCACGTGCATGTGGCTCTGGACAGTCCCAGCAGGGACCTGGGTCCAGTGTACATCCATCTACCTCTGGGGATAGTACCCAGTCTGGCTTAGTATCTGATAGTGTCAGTAGCACCCATAGCCGGCCTTAGGCATAGGCCAACTAGGTGGCCGCCTAGGGCGCCACTGTACCAGGGGTGCTTTTCCAGTATTTATTTGGTGTAGGTAGACCAGGATAGGGGCACCAGATGGTGTGGTAGGGGGCACCATGGAGCCCTTTTGCCTAGGGCATCAGTTGACCTAAGGCTGCTCTTGGTAGCACCCCTGCCAGGCACAGGTACCGTATCCATGGCCAGAGATGGTGATCTGTAAAGTCTCGCAGGTACAGTCTGTGGCTGTCCCACAAATACCCATATATGGCAGCCGCATGGTGGAACTGTATGCATGCAGACATGCACACACATAATCCAGACACCTAGGACTAACATATACCCACACACATTACATCAACATTGGCCCATACCAGTATTCTTGCCCCCCCCACACATACATGTCGATTGGATGGCTCACTGTAGGCCTCTGGCAAACCAACAACACACCCTGTGCATATGATGAAACCTGTGCCACCTCCTGTCATCTGTAACATCGATGCAGGAACAGGCTTCCATGGTGCTGATGCACAGGGTGTCTTTATAGCAGTATAGCAATGTTAGCATGTTGTCAGCAGTAGAGTGTAATGATATGCTTGAAGGTGTAGCTGAGCAGGCATGATGCATTAAAGCTATGATTGTCATTGTAGTGTTGTTTACAGCACTGTTAGTTCCAATTGTATATTGTCTGCCCATGTGCCACTTGGCTGATGTGTGCAGTATTGGCAGCATGTGTTAGAGAGTGGACAGTATGTGTGGGAAGTGTGTAGCACAGATTTGCAGGTGTACAGTTGTGAAAATGGTGGAGGTGCACTGTCTGCATGTACATGCATAGTGGACACATAGGCAGGGTGACATGCTCTGTATTACACAGTAACACTCCATAGTTTCTATTGGTGGCCAGTATGCATTGTACTACACACACTTCGGAACGTGACTACACATGTGTGTATGACATGGTTTGACACTGTGCTGTGGGTGATACTGTTACTATCTGTCATTGTTTTGCATTCTGGTAGTATACATGACTTCAACAGCCTGACCATAACCAATCGTTAGATGATGTCTTGACAACTGACACACAGATGTAGGACACACAGCAACATTTGGATCCTTCAGGTACTATACAATGCCGGTAACCAGTGGTATTCACCTGCACCCATTACTAAGACCACTCCTATTTGGCATATGGCTCTCTTAGGTACAAGCAATCACAGTAGGGATATGTCTGTCCACGTGTGCTAATGCATACTGTGGCCTATACTGCATTCTCCAGGTGACACATACATCCTTCACAAGGGTATCATACAGACAGATACCTATTGTCAAACCCATGCTGTAAAGCTATAAGCCAAACTAAGCATAGTCATCCACCTTTACGGAACATATCATCCCCACAGTACCACATAGGTGGTAGCCACCAACATGATGAACAGGTACCGATGTGTACATGCAACCAAGTGTTACGTCATCTCTCCTTTGATATTCACATTTCAAAAGGTATTTTGAAATCCCTCGGTGGATCACATAAGCAATAAGGGTCTGCATGCATATCCACAAAAGTTGTTGTACATCTATAATGAATAGCCATCATTGACAGACTTTGCTGCATTTGAACAGGTCTGACATATACCTTGTCCATAAACCCTCACTCACACATTTCAATAGAAACCATAATGAGTGTGTGTGACACGGATGACCTAGGCCAGGGATCACTGCAGTGGCTGGCCTTGTCACAAGCATACAGGTGTGACCTAAGGTCTGGGAAGCAGCAGCACAGTCTGGCAAAGATGACAGCTGTGTTCTTGTAGAATGCAGGGTTCCCACAGATGCAATAATTGAGGTAACATGTATGTATATGTATGTGCCACACAGCTAGCTCACATGTGCAATGCATACTGATATGTCATACAGTAGTAAAAGCAAAACCCACAACACATTCACCAACGGTGTCACACACATACAGCACACACACACTCAAAAAGTGCAGGATTCAAACCCCTACCTAACTACTTCATGATACTAGAGGAGTACGCATTAACACAATGCACTATACACGTTACTGGGAGTTCTTTTTTCCACAGGTATATTTGTAGGATGGTGACATCATCAGACTTGACAAGGATTAGTTTACCACTTTTAAGGCATTTTACTACTCTCCTAAAAGGCTGCTTCTTCCCAAGGATACCACCCACAATCACAGTTGTCAAGTGCAGGATTCAAACCCCTGCCTAACTACTTCATGATACTAGAGGAGTACGCATTAACACAACATGCTATACACATTACTGGGAGCTCTCTTTTCCACAGGTATAGTTGTAGGATGGTGACATCATCAGACTTGACAAAGATTAGTTTACCACTTTTAAGGTGTATTACTACTCTCCTAAAAGGTTGCTCCTTTCCAAGGAGACCACACACAAACATACACACTTGTCAAGTGCAGGATTCAAACCACTACCTAACTACTTTATGATACTACAGAAGTACGCATTTACACACCACGCTATACACATTACTCTGAGTTATCTTTCCAAAGGTATATTTGTAGGATGGTAACATCATCAGACTATACAAAGTGGGCTACATTAGGTGACATTAAGTGGGCTACATTGAAGGAATGTCTAAACACTTTGGCCATGTGATCATCAAAGGGGAGTTTACTATCTACCTGTGTCCCCAGGGCCATAATGACTTTCTCCGTACATACTGGATTACCACCTATGTGGTAATTTGTGTGCTACCCAAAGGGGATGACTATGCATTCTTTGGCATTCAGCTTGAGGGCATTGTTTTGACACCAGGTATCTGTCTCTGTAGGACACTTCTGGAGGATGTCTTTGTCAGTCGTACAGTCGATTATGGACCACAGTTACTATTCATCTGCAAACCTGTTCAGCCATACACCTCCCATGCTTGTCTGTACCTCTGAGCAGTATCTACTGAACAGGTGGGGTCCCAGGACCAAGACCTGTGGGATGCCATTTGTGACTGGCTTAGAGTTGGACATGGCACCTGCAACTCTGAACATGTGTGTTTGATCTGTGAGCCACTTGGCCACCCATCCTGTTACATAGCTGGTAATGTTCAAGCTGGTACACTTGTCCATGATGACAGAGTGGAGAATGGTGTAGAAAGTCCTTCTTGAGGTCCAGGTGGGCTGTGTGGACTACTTTCACCTCCATCTATGTCCTTGGTAACTGTTTGAAATTAGTTAACTAGGTTTAGGAGCCAGGATCTGCCTTTAACAAGGCAAAGTTGTGTACAGTCCAGTGTCTGGAGGTCTCCAATGTCTCAGTTTATGGGTTCCATGACAATTTGCTCAATAGCTCTGTAGACCAGGCTGAGTAGACATATTGGGCAATGGTTTCCAGGTTCTGTTGTGGCACCCCCTTTGTGGAGCTGGATGACTGTTAATATATGCCATTCTTTGGGTACATAGCCTGTGGTACGCTTGTGTCTGGACAGTGAATGTAGGTGAGGGTGTACTTCCTTATGGGCCTAGTGTAAGACGCAGCCTGGGACACCATCCAGTCACACTGATGCTGTGTTCTTAGCATTGGTGAGGGCTGTCTTTACCTGCATGTCCATGACATCTGGGGCTCTGCATCCTTCTGTGATGGATGCAGGCCCTTTTGGGGGTAATGGGGGGGGGGTTTATACTGAACTTGTCCCCCTGGATGTGGGCAATGAAAGTTGGTTTGGTGTATTTCTTTCCTTTTTTTCAGTAGCTGACAGCATATTTGGAAGTTGACACCTACATGTCTGGTATAGCTACCGAAGGCTTTGTGGTTGTTATTCTTACATTCCTTGGCTATTTGTCTTTAGAAACTGTCCTTGGATTATTTTATGAGCGATCATTGTTTCTTCCTGATAATGATCAGTGATGCCTTTCCTTTAGTGAAGTTGGCTCTATCATGTGTTCGTTTCCTCCTTCTGTTGTCTAGCTTATTTATGGGCAACAACCACCTGATTGTTGTCCTATTTTTGGAGGAGTGCATCTTGGTTTTATTTGTGATGTCTCATTCCATGCATCCCTGTAGATGCTCATAGGATGCACTTACAAATGATTCTGCAGATTGTATACCATTATCCTATAGCAAGAGGTCTTTGGAATGTTCCACTTTGGTCTTGGGAAGTGTGCAGTTTGCTTTTGCAAATGTCTTCACAGTGGTTTCATTGAGTGGGTAGGGGGGTGGGATGTGGATGTCCAGTGTGATTACTTAATGATCTGATATTACCAGCGAGGGGTTTATCTCTGTTGTGGAACACTGGTACCCCATGTTGGTGATGATCATGTCTAGCATGTTGTCACCTCTAGTGGGCATGGTGACCAGCTGTTCCAGGGTGTTAGAGTTTTTAAACTCTAGGAAACATTGGGCAAAGGACGTTGTACACGAGTAATTCCACCGCTCAATGTTTGGGTAGTTGTAATCTCCTCATATAATGGTGTTTGATAGGACTTTTATATTTTCCACTGTTCTCCAAAATACTGAGTGAGGTTCCTGAGACAAGGTACGTGATCTGTAGCAGGCTACAATCTGATGGGCAGCTTTGCCCAATGTTAGTTGCACTTGCATGGTCTCCAAGGCCTCATGCTGTGCCACTAACCTGAAGGTGTGGGTATCCATAATGTAAATGGGTACACCCCTTCCTTTTGCATTTCACTCGTGGTTTTGGGTCCGAAGGTCAGAGGGATTGTGAGTGTTTTACGTGGAGCATATCCAACAGCTCTGTGTTTGACATAGCTTTGTATATTAGGCAGTGAACACCTCTGAGTAGGCGATATGCAAGGGAGTACGGATGGAGCATTTTGACATGGTCTGTGTATGGCATGTATTTCAGGCCGCTAATGCTCTTTGTGAGGTATTGCTGCTGGCTTTCCAGTTGTTGTAGTTGTCTTGTGAGGTACATAGCAACAGTGGCGTTGTAGTCTATTATAGTTCTAGTGAGTGATGAGTAGAGGGGAACAATGTCCTCTTCTATTCTGCATGAGACACATTTTGCGATGAGGTGTGCCACATAGGAGGGTTTCCTGACTACTGTGGGAATGTGATTATCACAGTTGTATCCACTGTACACCTGTGACCCAAGGTCTCTTGTCACACTTTCAGTGCGACGTATACTACCACCTATGTTGTAGTTCTTGGCTATAGAGTTGTTAACAGAGGGGATGACAATGCACCTTTTGGCATTGAGCTAGAGCCCATGGCTTTGACAACAGCCATCTGTCTCAGTGAGGCCCTTTTGTAGGATGTCTACATCTTTAGAGTTTACAATTATGGCTCCTAGTTTGCAGTCCTCTGGAAACTTCAGCAGCCACAGACCTTCCATGTTAATGTTTACTTCAGGGAAGTAGATACTACACAGCCTGGAAAGTTATCTGGTTCCATGGCTGCTGTGATACTGGCTTTGGAGAGTGTTTTTTACCTGTGCAGCCATGATGATAGCAACTTTGCAGTCTTCCATTATAGAGATGTGCTCTTTCATGGGTGAGAGGGGGGTAACATTAACACTGATCCTATCTGCCAGGATGTTGGCAATATCAGTTGGCTCTGTACATTTAGTGCCATTGAGCTGTAACTCAGAACAGATCTGAATGTAACCATGACGTGGACCTGTCTGCTGGGCAGAGATCTCCTGAGTAGACAGTATGCAACAGAGTACAGATTGGGTTACATTCAGTCTTGTTGCATGGGGCAACTATTTGAGGCCAGTAATCCTCTTGTTAAGGTACTTCATTGGTCTTTCTAGCTGCTGAATGTGCCTAGTCAGCTTCATCGCAAGTGTGTTATGGTACTCTCTGACAGGTCTGATGACTGCTGAGTAGTGTGAACCTCCTTTGACCTACATGCACAGACCTTGGCAGTTTGTGTGAACACATAGCATGATTTTCCGACCACTTTGTGAATGTGCTTCTGGAAGTAGAGATGACTATCCACATTTGTACATAGATCCCTTGTTATCACATCTGTATTTAGCCTAAGTGTGTGAGCATGCCCAGTATGACCTTTCAGTGTGATGCTGAATGAAATCCACTACATTTATTGGAGTGTGTGAGCACGCCCGGTATAGACATTTATACTATATGTGTATGGAAAATCAAGTTGTATTTTTACAGCAGGGCTCACCTTTGTGTCATAGCTCAACAGGGATCATGCTGTGCCTGCAGGGATTCCATGAGACACTTTGCATAGACTTATCAACATTTCTACATCCGGGGGGACAGCTATTCTTTGTGCATTTCTACCCAGGGGCACACCTGATTGTTACTGTGGGTGTACATAGGATGTGGGTTTCACCTGACACTTATACACATTTGCTATGCCTGCACTGCTATGTACAGGATACCATTTCAGTCTGTACTGTTGCCTATCATACTGGCTTGAGACATACTACTGTACTACAGATCTTAGCGTCCAGTGTCACGTATATTAGCTTGCGACTTCATAGCCTACACAACCCACATCACACCACCTGGCCTGATGTTCTCTGTCTGCATAGGCATGTGGGGGAGGTTACCCATTTGCCTCTTTAGGGGCATGATACAGCATTTCTTTGTGTTTGCATTAGTGTACAATTGTCCTGCTGTATCTGTGCCACTGAAATGCTATCATGGCTTAGTGGTTCAGTACTGTGACTACAGTGCACAGTATCCTGGGTTCGAGCCCTGTCACTGCTTTTTATTTTCATGCCTGGCAGACCAGACTGCTCAAGGAACAGTAAAGCAGATATGAGCATGTTTAACTGACTTTGCTCAACTTTGCCCAACATTGCTCAACGTTGCCTGACGTTGTGCTAGTTAGCACGAGCAATTTTGTTTACATATATAGATATTGGTAAAAGCTGCGTAGCACTGCTTTATATTGCTTAAAACATGGCAATCATGCCTCAGGTGGTGCTGCAGGGCTGCCTATGTCAGATGCACATACTACACTCCCTATACATGTTTGGAAACAGGTAGTGTCAAGTTAGGCATCCCTTTTATTTTATGTGCAAGTCAGAGGGAGGTATCATTTACAGGGTTCCTACTGAGCCAGTGTATTTGCTATGCGTTGCCTCTTTGCCAAGGCACAGGCATACTGGGCACGCCTCCTTCTGCCTACTGGGGCAGGCTCAGGTTGTTCCTTCTCCAAGTCACGCTGTGCCTGTGCAGGCCTTGGCAATGGTGGGGGACTGTTTGGCCCTGCCCAATGCTGTTTCTGCTACAGCTGTTTTTGCAGGATCATATTGTGTAGCATGGCACATACCACGACAATTTGGGTACATGTAGTTGGTGAGTACTGCAAGGCTTCACCAGATGTGTCCAGGCACTGGAACCGTGACTTGAGCATCCCAAACACATGCTCGATTACATTTCGTGTTTGTGTGTGTGCCTCATTATGGAGTTCTTGTTCGGGTGTGTGTGCATTTCTGATGAGTGTCATCAGCCACGGCTCCAGTGCGTATCCAGCATCCCCCACTAGGTGACAGTCAGGGATGTCCCCATTGGCAAATGTCTGGTACAGCTGCAACAGATGCCAGATATGGGAATCATGGTAGCTTCCAGGGCAGCCAGCACACACATTCAGTATTATGCCCTGGACATCACACACGACCTGGCAGTTGATGGAGTGGAAGCCCTTGCGGTTGATGTAGGCCCTACCCCGCTCACCAGCTGGTGCTTTGATGTGTATGTGCGTACAGTCAATTGCACCCACTACCTCAGGGTATTCTGCTATTTGATGGAAGAGATGCATATTGCTGGCCAATGCCTCACGGGAATTGGGGAAATATACATGATCACCGGCATGTGCTGACATGGCATACAGGAACTGGTGCAGTACTCTGGATGCTGATGCCTGTGAAATCCACATCATATCACCAGTTGGTCTCTGGAAGGTACCTGTTGCTAGTATTCTTAGGCTGACACATACTTTGGTTTCCACTGAGATGGGTTCCCCTCTGTTGGTTCTGTGTGTGAGGTGTGGCCTGCACAGCTCAAAAATTTGCTGCAGGAGCTCTCTGTCCACTCTATAGTGATCCACTATCTCCAGCTCATGTAGCCCCTGGTAGGTTACCCTGGGTCTGTACACTCTTCTCCGTCTCCTCACTGTGGGTTGCTCAGCAGCATTCGCAATGGCACCACCCTCAGCATCTTGCACATGTCGCCTTATAATAGCAATGGCAGCCCCTAACATTTTTTTTTGTCTCAGTTAAGCCTTTTAAGTTTTAACTTCTTTTTGTAGACTGCAGTGTTGCAGTGTTTCTGAGAAACACATAGGGGAATGTTGTTTGCAGAGTTTTAAGTGCTGGGCTGGGCTAGTGTACTGCCTATGTAATTGCCTGATTGTGATTGATTTCACCTGGCAGCTCTGCTAGTTCTCTTTGGTTAACTTCCTACTACTTATTTTCCTTCCTTTTCCCATTTCTGTTTCCACAGGGGGCAGCGCCACGCAAACAAGTGCAAACATGCACGCACACAGGCTTACATACGCTTACACAGGCTTAGACGGGTGCACACTCATGCATACAGGCTTAGACAGACTTACACAGGCTTACACGGGTGCACACACATGCACACAGGCTTACACAGGTTTACAGGCATGCACACAGTGTAAGCAGCTTTGCAAGAAACTTTGGTGATATCCATGGCGTACACCTTCGGTTTCTGGGTTTCAGTTAAGACAACTGTAGACATGCCTCTTCCAGTCCTGAGTAACTCACAGCAAACACATGCCACTCTGCTCCAATAAGCTTACAGTCTTTTTGACACATGCCCCCTCATGATGTCACCTATCTTCTACTCTGTTACTCCCCTAATCCTACTCTTACACTCTAGGGACATGGTTCACATGGCAGGGAAAATTGGGATTCACTATCCTTATACTCATTTGCATAGGATTGCCTCCTAATGCTTGGTTAAATTTCTCAGACTGAGCTTCCCCCCTTAGCAACCACTACTCAGTAGCCATGTTGTCTTCAGCCTGCCATTTACCTGCATGGCAGATGAATATTTTGAATAACATCCCTATTTGTGGCTTTTATTTTTTGTTTTTTGGGTTTTTAGAGCACCGCACATTTGCGCGGCACTGCGCTATGCTTAAACATCGGAGATTGAGGAAAGAAATTATTTTTTATTATTTTGCAACAGATGAAAATGCCAATGGCTGTATATTTGGCCATTGGCATGTTTCCCCAACTGGATGCATCCTTTATTTGGAGCTGTCATAGCTCCATTTTGCTATTTGCAGAATGGTACTCAGTTGCCAACCGAGTACATTTCTGCAAATAACACTACTCTTACTCAGACAGGTTAGTGTTTCCTGGATTGCAAATTTACCTCATTTCATAGCTTTCAGCAGCAAATGAGGTAATTTTCATAGACTAACACTGTCCGTGCAAGAGTCGTTTTAGGAGCTCTCTTGCAAACCCCTGCCGGCTGTTCCTGGATCGCTCGGCAGACATGTTGGCTGGCTGGAGTCTTACTCTACTCTTAGACTCCGTGCAAGCCTTCGTGAATCCAGCCCACTCTCTTTTAATTTGTCTGCAACACTCTAGACTTGCAAAGCCTTTTGAAATGATACCACTTTTTACATTTGTGACATTGACCATAAGTGAAACACTTTTCTCAATTAGGTTCATGACTGCCTCCACAATTGCAACAATTAAAAATAAGATTTTTTGTCACACCCTTTGTTTTTTATCTCTTTATCTTCTTAACTTTATGTTGTATGCTAGCAACATTCACGATGGCAGATACTGCAAACATGCTTTTCTCATTTGTAAGCATATTTGTGTGCTTTTCTGTAAGCTCATGTATGTGACAAATCTCTATAGCTTTGCTCAATGTTAATTTACTATCCCAAAGCAAAATATTTCTCATTATGTCATTATTAACACCACAAACAAGGCAGTATTTTATGAACTCATCTCTTAGATCACCAAATCTGCACGTTTTTGCTTTATTTCTTAAGTTAGTAATATATGCTGCAATAGTTTCACCAGCCTTTTGATTTCTTATGTAAAATATGTGCCTTTCCTTGAGGGTTACACATTTCTCTAAATTTACGTTTTAAGCACTCAGGGCCGTCTCATGTTTCAGCCTGTATCACAAAATGGCGGATCCCCCCCTCCCCTGCATACACAGCAGATGAATACACAAATGAGCTTTCCCTCTCAATGACTTCCAAGTCAGCTAAATTGAGGAGTATAAATGCTTTTATATGTGTGTCTTTATCAGAAAATGCAGCCTGCATGAAAATATCATATTCTTGCTCAAACACTCACCAATTCTCAGCAATATTATTATCAAACACCAGTGGTTCAGGTCTGTGAAATCCCTCTGCCATAACAACAAAATTCATTTAAATATAAGCATAGACAAGTTACTTGTAATTATGTCCAACTGCACAACAATCTCTGTGAAATGGCTTTATTTTAACACTGCAAACACTCCAGACACTTTGGATACTTCAAAAAGTTTTAATTAATGTGAAAAAGTCATACATTGTGAAAAAGAATCTGTCATTTTACTAGCCTTTTCATACATTTTAAACACTTTGGAAATTATTTCAAATACTTTTATCAATATGTCACTATTTCAGACATTTTATTTATCTCAGTAATTATTTCAAACATTTCAAATGCTTTGCCGCACATTTGGTGACTGAAAAATCACTTAAACTCATTTAAGTACCTTAAGGTGTTTAACTTATATATACAAGGTTCATGGTTTGCTTCTCACATGAGGTAATTGGCCAGGCTTAAAATGGCCCCCAAGGGCAGTTAGCCTAGTACTAACCTATGACCCTGTGATTAATTACTGACCTGTTTGAGAGTTCACTTCTGTACATTTCTCCACTTCCAACTTTGTGCCTAATGGCTTGTAAGTTACTTCAACATTAGAGCCCATTCTGACACCATGTTGCATGTCTTGTATATTCAAATGAGACACTGAGACTGGGTATGCATTCAAGTCATTTATTGTACATAAACACATCAGGAGCTGTGATTGGAACATATACTTTGAATTTCATAAGCTAGATAACTGACTTGTTACCTCAAACATTGTCACATGTGCATCTCCATACATGCCTGCACTCACTCTGGCTGACTATACAAAATGGCACTGATCTTGCACATGCTCAGTAACTTATATGCATGGCTGTCTAGGTACAGTGGCTGATTAGGTTCAAGATACAAACTGATCTACAAAAACCTTGACTTTAAGGGAGAATTGGAGGTTGGTGAGTAATGGAGCACCATAGATGAGTGAAGGGAGTAAGTAAGTTGAAGCATGGGTTTGTCTAGTATTAGGGCTTAGGAAGTGAATATGTCTATAGAGAATTCCTAGCTTTTGATGTTTTTTTACTGATATTATATTGTATATGGATATCAGATTTGAGGTGTTCCTTTATGGTGACCTCCAGAAGTTTTGTGTGGCTAACAATTTCAATTTTAGGATTATTTAGAGAATATATAAAGAAATTAATTTTGTCTAATGGAGTTGATTTTTACAGGAGAATAGTATGATCTTGGATTTATTTGGGTTTAGGGGTAGGTAGTTATTATACATCCAGGTTTTCGTGGTATTGAAGGCAACTTGAGTATTATGTTGTAGGTCAGAGACTGAGTCAGCCGAACATACAATAATTGAGTTGCTTGCATATTGAATAAGGGAGCCCTGAGTTATAGAAGAGTAGAAATCATTAATGAAAATGCTGAATAGGAGAGATCCAAATATAGAGCCTTGAAGAACTCCAGTAGAGGTGTTTAGATATGGAGAGATGGAGTGCTGCCATTTGACTTCCTGTTGTCTGTCTTTTAAATAACTTGAGAAACAGCTGAGTGTGATGGGGAAAGTCCGATGTTAGAGATTTGGGTTAGAAGTAAAGGGTGGGAAACAGTGTTGAATCATGGGCTCTGTTTACTATAGCCATGAAAGATATGAGGGCAGTTGTAATACTATGGCCTGACCTGAATCCATGTTGGGTGGCTGACAGGAGTTGGTTATGAAGGAGAAAGGAGTTGGTTATGAAGGAGAAAATGCAGAAGTTGAGTGTGTATGTATTTTTCCATGATCTTAGAGGTATGTGAGAGAATGGCGATAGGATGGAAGTTGGTGATATCATTATTATTGCCGCCTTTATGGAGATGGAAAATATATGCTTTTTTCCAGGTTTTGGGGATGTATGATTATTGGATGGATCTGTTGATAAGTATAATTATGGGATAAGCAATTGCTTCAGCTGCAAGTTTTAGATATTCTGAGGGTATGTTGTCAGGTGCATTAGATCAGGGTTTAAGCTTCAGAGGTAAATTCTTTATTGTAGTAAGTCCACTGGGATTTAGAGTGAGTGTTGGTGTGGAGTAAGATTTGGTATAATAGGTGGATGTGGTACTGTTTCTTGGGCTGCAATTTGTTTGGGAAAACTTAGCAGTAATGCCAGCTATAGAAATGATGGAGAATGAATTGAAGAGGGTAGATATTTCTTGAGATGATTTGTCTGGGTGTAGTCATGGGTTATTTTCTGTGCCTGGCTTTAGAATTGAGGTAATGCAATTCCAGAATTTTTGTTGGTTTTGTTTATAGCTACTTTGCAGTTTTATATAGTATTTTTTATCTTTGTTAACTAGTCTTTTTACTTGGTTGCAAAGTTGCTTAAATTTTAACAGGTCTGAAGTGTTTTTGTTTGCCACTGTTTCCATATTTTTGTCCCTGGTGATCATAAGATCTTCAGTATGTTTGGTTAGCCATGTAACGTAGTATGATTTTATCCTCTTTTTACAAAGGTGTGCTAAGCTATTTAGTGTATTCAGAAATATAGAGTTGAAATAGTTGACTGTTTCATCAAGTGGGAGTGTTTTTAGGATATTCCAGTTTATATTTTTAGAATATTGGGGGGTATTCCAGTTTATATTTTTAGAACATATGTGGGCTAAATTTGGTAAGGCTTCTTATTTGTTTATATTGATGATTGTTTTGACAGGTGAGTGGAGTATGGCAAATAAAGGCAGGGAGATTATCACTCAAGGTGTGTGGAAGAGTACCTGCTTCAGATAATTTGTTTGGGTCAGAAACTAGAATCCCATTTAAAGTGGAACCACTGGTATTGTCCTTATTAAGTCAGGGTAGGGAATTGATGAGTTATGTGAAACTGAATAGATTAAAATTTGAAGAAGGAAGGTTGGAGCTGAGGTTTAGCCAGTTGATGTTTACGTCACCTAAGATGACAGTTTTGTTTTTAATATTAGTATAAACCTATGAAAGGATGTCATCTAATATGGATATATTGTTGCCAGGAGGTAAATAAACTACTATGATACACAGATTTTTGCAGTTATTCATTTTTAGGAGAGTAATGAGAATATTGGCATTAGAAAACTGAGGCACAGAATTTGTATATGGAACTATATTATAGGTGTTAGAAAAGATTAGTGCTACACCGCCTCCTTTTGTTTTAGGCCTATCAGATCTTATAGTTTGAAAGCCTGCGGAGAGAAATTCAGAATCTTTAATAGCTTAAAACAATAAGTGAGAAGGTCACTGAAAAAACAATCAATAAAACAAAATGAAAACTCCAGCAAAGCTAGAACTTCCACTGAGTGACCTCCCAAACCTCTTGTATCAGAGGCATGGGATATATGCAAATGACCCTTATGAACATCAGATGTTTCAGCTAATTGGCGATTCTGAATGCCCATGACTTGTTTCATCATTTTAATGGACAATTTCAGGCCAATAAAGCCAAGCCCCACTAGCTGTGGATATGCATATTTCGGCCTTGTTATGACCTCGTCAGCACAGCACAAGCAGAGTGTTTGACAAAGCATAAGAAACACAGGGCTATTATACCCAGCTGATGTCCATTATCAAACACTCTGCTTGTGCTGTGCTGACGTAAGTGAGAGTAAGAAGAGGTCTGGAAACGTAGTGTAGAGTAGCAAAATATTGATATAGGTGCTAAGGGAGAGATGATAGAAAAGGATAAGTTCCAGCTCAGTTTTAAATTAAGTAGTATCAGGTGGAAGAGATCAATGAAAGATAGGAAGGCAGAGCATGGATTGAGATGGGTAGATATATCAGCAAGGAGACATGTGAAAGGAGAGAAAATGGGAGGGTGAAATAAATTGGAGGAAGGAAGGACTGGTTTTGATTGGATGATGGAAATAAGGGGTGGGGTTATACAAGTATAAGCTTAGGCATAGTGGGTGGGGGTGTGAAGTTAGCCCTAGTGAAATGAGGGTGGACGGAACTGGTAGAGCTGGACCACTTAAAAGCCTTGGATTGCCAACACAGCCAATCAGCTAGCAAGCAAATAATGCAGGTCAGTAATACTTTTTCAAAAAGTTTACATGAAGGTTACACATTTTGCCATGCAACCTGCATTACGACATGTCAGTTGTTGAGGCTGGATCTTAGAAGTGGAATAATTTAATGATTGATTTAACTCCACATGCCTCCCATATCCCTGCTGACCAGTGCACATTTGTCATTATTATTATTGGCTTGCCCACAATAGATTTTTCCCTGCCATAAATAAAACTTGTTGGACACAGATGAAAAGTAATAGAATAATATGCACAGTCATGGTTCCTATTATTGACGTACCCACAGTAGATCTCTTCTTGCCATAACTGAGACCCATCATCTATAGCTGAAAGGAATTTTTATTCTTCACATTCACTCCTTCTATCTCAATTGCTTCAGCTTCATTCTTACTCACTCCACATCCACAATGCTACCATTCTACACAATTGTGTTATTACACAACTGTTGCCCTACTTACATCTTACGAGCATCAACTTATATATACAGCTCTCCTTACCCACCCCAGTTATCTCCCAAACACGACACATTTCCAACTCTTGATAGCCCCTAATCTCTTCTCCTCTGCTACTGCCCACATCTTGAAAATAAAGTATTATACCCATAACAACTTAATCAATAAGCCTTCCCCCTAGACCAGAGGTGAAACTCAAATGCCCTTCCATATTCTCCCTGTGGTCTTTTCATTTGAAAATATGTGGTGACATCCATCCTAACCCAGGCCCTTCAAGCACTCAACAAAATAACAACTCTGAAACATCACAGTTGAAGAAATCCTACAGCAGGGATATAACATATTAAGACTTAACAGAACCCATAAAAAGGTGGTGGAGTGGCCATTAGCTAGAAGAATACTTTAAACATCTCTAGGTCTGGTAAAACCCTCCCCAACTCTATAATGGTTTAAGGATTATAGCAACCTAGCAA
Source organism: Protopterus annectens (assembly GCF_019279795.1). Taxonomy (NCBI): domain Eukaryota; kingdom Metazoa; phylum Chordata; order Ceratodontiformes; family Protopteridae; genus Protopterus; species Protopterus annectens. Next base: position 1,320,376,919 of record NC_056731.1, on the reverse strand, counting down.
ATTAATGTTCAAATAAGCCTTTATATTATAGAAGCTTTCTTTCCCTCAGGAAGTAACATAGTTACTGCTAAAGAAATTCTCTCATGGGCATCAAACAACTCCTCACTTGAGGCAATCATTTTAGGAGACCTGAGTACTGATCAACAAACTATTGACAGTAACAGCCTTTTAGTGTCATTAATCTGTATGGTTTCACTTAGCTTATTTCAACTTCTACAAGGTACAGCAAAAACTCTGATAGAGCCTTTACTGTAGATTGGATTCGCTCTAAGGCCCCAAACAAAATCCTCTCAACAGGTGACTTACACAATACCTTATCCAATTTCCTACCCACCTTCACAATAAGGCATCATAAACCTATCCAAGAACAGCATTCATACAACCTTGCTCATAACCTCTACTCCTTTAGTAAGGACCAATTAATTGCAGCTCAAAAATCTGTCAACAAGCGGGCTCTTCAAACCTTCCTCTTGATGAAGCTGTAGCTCTGTTCATCTCATTTTCCTTAGCATGCTAAATGAACAAGCCCCAATAAGAATCAAAAGAATTAAATCAAATCCAGCAGCCTGCCTTTCAAAAAGCACTAAACTGCTCATGAAAGATAGGGGAGACATAGTCTGGACAAAATGGAAGCGAGTTAAAACCATAGCTGCACAGCAATACTGTAAACATCACAAAAACTCCATTAAAAATCTAATCAAAACTGATAAAAAATACTGTATTAATCTACAGGCAACAGATTACAACAACCCCAAAGCTACAATCAACCAGCTGTTAAAACGTGGTACACCAACTCAACCTATACCGACTTCATATAACCATACTGACAGCATGGGCAGAAAATTCACCACCCACTTCATCCAGACAGTAACCTCTCTTATTAAACCCTTGACACAGGCAGACAGAAGTTCCTGTTTTTTCTTATTAGCCCCTAAAACACTTGCACTCGAACCAGTCACAATTTCTACAATCAAAAAACTATTAATAAGCTTAAAACCTACCATCCTTGCCCCTGGTAACATACCATCTAAGTACTTAAAAACTGGTGCTGATGCCATAGCTTTTCCTATGTCTATCCTAATCAACCACTCTATTATCAAAGCTATAACCAAACCATATGGAAAAGTTGTTCATTTTTCCTTTTCATAAAGGTGGAAACTCAATGAGCTCAGAAGCTTTAGATCTATAGTCATACTATCTGTACTCTTAAAAATTCTGGAGACGTGTATCCAGTGTCAATTCCTCAGCTTTCTCACTGATAAGTGTCTCCTTTCAACTACACAGCACAGTTTTCCATCCTTTTCACAGTACATGAACAGCTGTGCTTCATTTTATAACATCTGTTAACCGATATCAAAACTCTGGGAACTTAGTGTCAACACTTTTCCTAGATTTATCCAATGATTTTGTAATGGTATCCTACCCAAAACTGCTGAAAGACTAGTTTCCCCTAGGGATACATGATACGTCATTATCTTGGTTCTCCAGCTACTCTCACACAGGCAACAGGCAGTAAAGTGGCAAAATGATATCTCCTCTTCCCTTCCCATTACACTGGGTTTCCCTCAAGAATCTATTTAGTTCCCCTTTTGTCTAATATATTTATTAATTATCTCCACCTAGCTTCTAAACAAAACACTATAATACAGGTCTATATTGCAACGTCAAACTCACAGGAGTCCGAACATTGTAATATCGAACCCAAATGTTCAAAATACGAAAATAGCAAAGCCACGGCACACCGATTTTTTTCCCAGGGAAAAAAATTGGTGGGCCATTTTCAGGGCTTTGCTATTTCCTCCACTGTGGTGCAATCTCAGAGTTGGTATATTTAAGTAGGGGGTGTGGGGGGCAAATCCCCCCACAATAGTTCAAGTTTAAAGTGTAAGTATTTTTTTTTTTCTACTGGAGCAGCGATTTTTTCCCTGGGAAAAAAATCTCTCCTCTGTGTTTTGTAATTCATGGGCTTCGAACTTCATAGTTCAATATTACATCGTTCAAACTCCTGTGAGTTTGATGATATAATATAGACCCCTATCATACAGTACACCAATGATTCAACAATCATCTGTTCTGCAAAAAGCACAGATAAATTAAAACAACTCAGGCATGCGTCTATCTCTACCAGAGATGCCTGGCTGTCTGATACAGTGTTCTTTAACTCTATAAAACCTAAAGCTGATCATAGTTACCCCCAAATCATTCATCTGAATACAAAAATAACTTCAAAACTACTTCCTCTAATAACACCAATATGGAACTAATAACTCAGTCTAACCTTCCAGGACTTGGTATTGATGAAAGCTTAAACTTTGATCTTCAGATAAAACAAGTAGTAGCAAAACAGCCACTAAAAGCTAGGCACTCTATATAGACTCAAACAGTACCTCACAGATAATGCCGGGAAAAAATATTGCTTAATCCCTTCTCATCGCTACACTAATTTACACTTCTCCCATCTTAATTAACCTACAATCCGCTCAGCTCTCGCTCTTAGAACAGTGCTATAATAAGGTGGCAAAAGTTTCCTGCAGTCATGACATGACTATAGGACACTTAACTGTCTGGCCTTAAAAAAAAAAAAACTTCAGTGGTTAAAGCTAAGGTCTTACTTTTTGCTTTTTAACTAGATACTTCACATAAACTAGTCTACTATCCAGACAAACGCTCTAGTATGGAAACTATGCTCCAACTTCATAACCCAAGTAGACAGCTGAGATCCACTAACAAAATTATATTAAATGTTACAATAACCAACGACTTAGCTGGTGACTCTGTACTCTTCTTTTCTGGCCAAAACTAGGGACTTCCTTCCTCTCACTGTAACAAACAGACTAAACACTAACTCTTTTAAGGCACAAACAAGAAAATGCCTAAAAGGTACCTGGCTTTGTGTATCCACAACTTCTACATGACAAATGGTCTTCCCCTTGCAATCTCCTAATTATTGGTCCAAAATCTTCCCCTTGCCCTCTATTTCTCCATCTTTTTCCTTCTAGCTACCCAAAATTATTTATCTGCCACCTCTTAATACTAATCCACCATTTCCTCCTTTTCTCTCCTCCTACCAAGTTCTTTTTCAAACATGTTTTGCAGCTCTTTAGATGCTTCTGTTAAGTAATGATACTCTGTTTAAATGTTATGTATTTGTTGATCAGTTGCATACCTCTGGATACTGTGTTCTTTATATGATGTTGGAATTTTCTGAAGCTTTTCCCTGACCCTCCACTGAAAGGGGGTAGCTTGTTGCCCATTTGGACTACCCCAGTAAAAAAAAAATGAAATGCAATAAGTAATACATAAATGGTATATTCTCACCTGCATTATGACATGCCAGGTGCCAGGGATACATCTTGCTATACTCTGTTTTCTTATATGCCAAGGTTATAGCTTACTATAGTCTCATATTCTTCCAACATTATTATGCGATAGTTGTCATGGTTATGTCTTACTATATTCACACATGCCTCCCGCATTATGACATTATAACTGCCAAGGTTACATCTTACTATATTCTCATGTTCCTCCTGCATTACAACTTGCCAGTTGCCAAGGTTATCTCTTACTGAATTCTCATGTCCTACCTATGTAATTATCTCTTACTATATTCTCATTGCTGCCTGTATTGTGACATGTTAGTTGCCAAGGTTACATCTAATTACATCCTCATATGTTACATAATTTATGATGTGCTACCTGCATAATAATATGATATGTCAGTTGCCATGGTTAGATCTTACTATATTCTCATGTGCTTCGTGCATTATAACTTGTCAGCTGCTAAGGTTACCTCTTACTATGCCTTTTGCCTGGTATACTGAGCCTTGGTACTACAGTGCACCCTAGGCAGCAAACCCCCATGATCTTGTGCTCAGATTAACATCAGAAGGATGATTGTGAGCTGCAGAGGAAAGATCTTGTCAACCAGGGTATTGTTGTCAACAGGTACAGCATATACTCATTCTGAATCAGAAAGGCCACAGATTTGGCCTGGGAGGGTCATTTTATTGAAGTAATTAAATGCATGGGCAGATGGGCTTCTAGGGCCTACTTATCCTACATCAGATGAGTTTCTACTTGTAAATTTTCTAGGTCATGTCCTGGTCATTGGTCACTTTACAGTTCACAGAGTATCAGCCAGAGCACCAGTTTGATCTGATGGGTAAAACCTTAATCTTAAACCAGCATGTTGGTCAGTAATTTTGCATGGTTACCCTGGCTTATCTTAGCTACAATTCATGCAGGTCATTGAAAGAACATTTCAAGAAAGTGTGCTACCTGCTGCCATTGTCCTACACTTAAGTGGAAATGGTTTAGCCTTTATCCACAAGCACATCTTTCTTGCCAAGATTTTAGCTGATTTGGCCTTATTATGGTAGAATGGTAGAACTAATCAGATTTCACTATACGTTGGTCATCCATTTTACTCTGGCTCCTCTGGAAAGGTGCCTTTAAGTCACTGGCCATCAAAATTGCCAGAAAATTTGAGAACTAACAGGATTCTAAAGCAGCAGCCCAGTTTGTTTTCCATATCATTCAACTCCCCAATTATTCTGGCCTGACCCAGATTTTTACCACCTTGATGGAGTTCATCTGAATACATTTTAAGTTTGCAAATTGCAGGCATTTTGCAGCAGTTGTTGTTAATATAAAAACAAGAGATAAATTACAAATGAAAGTGGAAGATGGGCATCTCCTGCCTACAAAGCCATGTGGCTTGGGATCAAAAGTCTACAATACAAGAGGAGGAGAAGGACAGACTAGAAATAGTGTGAGAATTGTGGTGAGGGAGAGGTTTCACTGGCCAGTTTCTCCCTCTCCCAATGTCGCTGAGGTTTTTTTCCCTTCAGTTTCCTGTGGTCCAGTGGTTCAGGCTTTTACTCATTCAGTTTCCATTGCGAAGTGTATGACTCTAAGCAAATCACTTAACCAGACAGTGACCCCGTACAGAGTGTAAAAGATGTGCATGGAGATCAAGCTCTACCCCAATGAACAAATACAAATAAATTACTTTACAACTGCAGTAACAGTAGGAAATTCTCTATCCTTGCCACTTATTTCTGCTTTAAATTTTTCTTTCCTTTTGTTCTCATCCTTTATTATTTTTTGGCACTTTCTGTTGCTCTCTGATTCTTGTCTACTTCTGGTTTAATATCCATTTCCACTCTGTTCTGAAATATTTCTTCTAAACTAAGCAGAGATGTCTTAAGATGATATCTGCTCTTCTTGCTTTTGAACTTTTAAATTGAGTCTGATGAGGGCAGCAGATTATGTATTCAGTCCCATGACTGCAGACGTGTGTAGTCAGTATTGGGGAGACCATACCTCCTTCTGATTGAGGTATGTAAAATCTCTGTATTTTTGGGGCTGCTCAATCACAACAAAGGTATAAGTTAGAAATGTAAGAGCAAAATGATTTATAACTGGACATTTATTCCTATATGTGAAGTCAGCTTTCAATACTAGCTTTAGTCTTCTGCAGTATTCCTTACTAAAATGTGTTCTCATTTGCTCATGTTTTGTTGCCAACCCTTAACTCATTCGCAGATATTTATACACTCCCTCCTCCTCAAATTTTTTTATATTGCAGCCTTGTCCCATGTTGATACTTCCTTGGTACTACATCTTCCATTTTTTAAATGTCATCTATGCACAAGAGCAAATCTCATTCTTATATCATTTGAGAGAGCTGTGATCATTTCTAGATGTGTTTTCAGTTCCTTGTTTAATGAACTATACAGTTTTAAAGCGTTCACAAAAATTAGATGAAACATATTTGAAGAAGGTTGGTTCCTTGGATCACAGCTGAAACCACAGTGTAATTTATTAACTTAAGAGGATAACTGGTTAGTAGCAGACCAGTTAGCATAATGGTTAAGGTCTTCAACTCCTGCACAAGGTTCAATCCTGACCTCCGGCCAGCCACTGTCTGTATGGAGGTTGCATGTTCTCCTTATGTCTCTGTGGAGTACCTCTCACCCCACCCCCCCAGAAAAAAACACATGTTAATTGTTTTCACCTCAAACTCATCCCAGAATAGAGCTGTGGGCAGCAACATGAACTGTATAGTGCCTATAGGCAGAAGAGTTGTATAGACCAACCACTATGGGCAGTAACTGTGGTGTGCAATATCCTCAAGATTGAGAGCACAGATCACAGACTGCACACCATGTCAGGGATAGACACTTGATCATGTAAAAATTGGCTCTAGGGGATTTGATTGTATTGACTTATGTCATCAAATGGACATGGGTATTTGCCAGTGATAACTGGGTTAAGGACCTGGCCTAATCTGACCAATACCAGGGACCCATGCTAATAATGGGCAGGATATATGCACCCCTATTGGCCGGCATATGCTCACCATAAAGTCCTGAATCCCTTTGTCAATAAGCTACTGGCCAGCTGGTGTCCAGTTGCATAGCTTGGGGTTACCTGGGATAGCTCTTTTGAGCAAAAGGCTGGATGTAAAGTGAATCAATCTGCCAAATATGAACTAAGAATTGTTACTCAGTGTAGGTTTAGTGACAAGATGCAGCTTGGAAGTGGATGAAAAATTTTTAAGGGGAAGGCTGGACATCCTATGTATCTAGGAGACACGATGGAATGGCAGTGCAGCAAAGCCACTTGGCTTGGGATCAAGTTTTTACTATACAGGAGGAGGAGGAGGAGGAGGAGGATAGACTAGAAATGGTGTGAAAATTGTGCTGAGGGAGAAGCTTCAGCAGACAATGAGGGATTTCATCAGAATTAATGACAGACTCATGGCAATCAGACTACAGTGTAAAGACAGAACATTATTCATAATCTCAGACTATGCTCGCAACAGGGTTGTGATAGTAAAGAAAAGTATGCATTCAGACAGCAGTTGCAGGACCTGTTAGATAAGGCAGAACAACGTGAATTGGTTTTGATAAAGGGTGACCTAAATACACATATAGGGACAGACAAAACAGGATTTGAGGACTGTCTGGGTCCACATGGGAAGTCCAACAGGAATAAAGGAAAAGCCATTCTAGACTTCCATCTGGAAAATGGCTTGTTGTTGGCCAACACATGGTTCAGCAAGATAGATAGTCACAAGATCACATACAAGAGTGGCCAACATGCAACTCAGGTAGACTTCCTCTTAGTAAAGAAAGGACACTGTGGTGGAATCGACAATTGCAAAGTAATGCCAGTGAAATAGTTGTCCCACAGCATAAACCACTGGTTTCCATAATCAGCTAAAAGCAGTGGTCAGAGAAGGCTCTAAGGTCAACAAAGACTAGGATGAAAACCTGAAAGTTGACTGGAGAGAAAGCACAATAGTTCAAGGAATTACTTAGGCTCTAGAACCTCAGGAAGAATAGGAAATAGGTGGAGTTGAAGAAGAATGGCAGCACCTTAAAACAGTATGTGTGAGTACTACAGAACAGATATGTGGTTGAGCCAGGTATGGAAATAAGGTACTTAAGAAAAGCTGGTGGTAGAATGCAGAGGTCCAGAAAAAAGGAGTTGATGACAGGAACCAGGATAAGAAGGAATAGCCACTAGCTAACAAAAAGGCTAACAGGGGAGTTGCAATAGCAAAGAACGAGGCATCAGAGGCACTCTACAAGCTTCTTGAAAGTGACTCAGTAGATGGCATGAATAAATTCTACTGGGTTGCAAGGCAAAGACAGAAAGATAAGGAAGACAGTCAGACACCCTTTGTAAGAGATGCCAGCAACAAATTGCTCAATTGTACATAGGGCATCAAAAAGATATGGAAGGAGTACTTCCAGCAGCTTCTGAATGAAGAAAACCCCACAGAAGCTGTATTGCTCAGACACCCATATCCTTACTTGGATAGGAGGAAGCTTCTCTGCTCACCAGTGAGAGTGGGGAGCTTTGAGCAGCCTATCTGTCCCTGGAGGAGTGGTCTCAGTCCTGAAACTAGTAGCTTATTGGCCGTTTTGGGTCAATTCCTATCTCTTTCAGTTTCCCTGCTTTAAAACCCGCATTTGCGCGGTTTGTGCCAGTATGCAACTCCGCACAGCTCCTAGTGGTGTCCTGCAGAGTGATAGAGGCAACAGAGAGACCCAAGAGAGACTTTTCCAGATTTAAGTATTTTTTTCTCTGTTTTTTTTTTTTTTGCTCCGACTGCCTTTTCCCACCTAAAAAGCGAATTTCTAACTGATCTGTGCTTTAAAAAGTTTAAATTGCATTTGCCTTCTGCTTTTTACAGTTTTTGCACTTGTTTTATATCAATGTAAGTCATTTTGTATTGTATAACTGTTGTAGGCTACACACTAAAGTGTGCTAGCCTATTTATAGCATTTACAGTGTTTTCTGTGTGTTTTTCTGCTGTTTCCTGGAAAAAAAAATTCTCTTTTCCTGCCTTTGCTGAACTAGATTAATCCAGATTTCAGGTTTTGCTGGATTTCAGACTGTGGTATAGTTTCTTGTGTTGCCCTTATCCTTACTTGGATAGGAGGAAGCTTCTCTGTTCACCAGTGAGAGTGGGGAGCTTTGAGCAGCCTATCTGTCCCTGGAGGAGTGGTCTCAGCCCTGAAACTAGTAGCTTATTGGCCATTTTGGGTCAATTCATATCTCTTTCAGTTTCCCTTCTTTAAAACCCACATTTACATGGTTTTGCACCAGTATACAGCTCTGCACAGCTCCTCGTGGTGTCCTGCAGTGTGATACAGGCAACAGAGAGACCCAAGAGAGACTTTTCCAGATTTAAGTGTTTTCTCTGTTTTTTTGCTCCGATTGCCTTTTCCCGCCTAAAAAGCGAATTTCTAACTGATCTGTGCTTCCAAAAGGTTAAATTGCATTTGCCTTCTGCTTTTTACAGTTTTTGGTTTTATATCAATTTAAGTCGTTTTTGTATTTTATAACTGTTGTAGGCTACACACTAAAGTGCTCTAGCCTGTTTATAGCATTTACAGTGTTTTCTGTGTGTTTTTCTGCTGTTTCTTGAAAAAAACAAACAAAAAAATATATATATTTTCTTTTCCCGCCTTTGCTGAACTAGATTAGTCCAGATTTCAGGTTTTGCTGAATTCCGGACTGTGGTATAGTTTCCTGTGTTGCCCATATCCTTACTTGGATAGGAGGAAGCTTCTCTGTTCACCAGTGAGAGTGGGGAGCTTTGAGCAGCCTATCTGTCCCTGGAGGAGTGGTCTCAGCCCTGAAACTAGTAGCTTATTGGCCGTTTTGGGTCAATTCCTAATCTGTTTCAGTTTCCCTGCTTTAAAACCCGCATTTGCGCGGTTTTGCACCAGTATACAACTCCGCACAGCTCCTTGTGGTGTCCTGCAGAGTGATACAGGCAACAGAGAGATGCAAGAGAGACTTTTCTAGATTTAAGTATTTTTTTCTCTGTTTCTTTGCTCCGACTGCCTTCTCCCGCCTAAAAAGTGAATTTCTAACTGATCTGTGCTTTAAAAAGTTTAAATTGCATTTGCCTTCTGCTTTTTACACTTGTTTTATATCAATTTAAGTCATTTTTGTATTGTATAACTGTTGTAGGCTACACACTAAAGTGTGCTAGCCTGTTTATAGCATTTACAGTGTTTTCTGTAGTGGGGAGCTTTGAGCAGCCTATCTGTCCCTGGAGGAGTGGTCTCAGCCCTGCATCTAGTAGCTTATTGGCCGTTTTGGGTCAATTCCTAATCTCTTTCAGTTTCCCTGCTTTAGAACCCGCATTTGTGTGGTTTTGCATGATTTTGCGCATAGCGCAGCATTGGGCAGCGCTGCTTAAACAGGTTTAAACTATTCCCAGCTTGACAAAGTCTGCTCTTCACTTTTTCCCTTAGAACTGTTCTAAATCTCAAAGTAAGCACTCTATTTTCATTCTAAAGCCCTGCAGTTGCTCGTATAAGTAATCTTATAAGTAAGCACTAATAAACTAAAGCACTACACCCTCTTATACTCCCTTTAAGTACTTGGCTCCCTATTGGTCCTTTTTGATCACTCAAAATGTAGTTCCTTATACTATTCTGGCATGTCCAAAAGTCGGTTTCGGGTTTATTCTCCAGTCCAGCTGGTGAATCTGGGAATCTTGAGGCAATGTTACAACTGCCTTATGTACACAGACCACCCTCTCCTCCTCCCAACAAGCTCAAATATATGTGAGAGATGCAACTATATAGCCAAACTGGAGTCTGAGCTCTCTCAACCCAATACTGGCGCAGTCAGTCAGGAGGAGAAGGTAACCACACACACCACAAATCCAGTCTCACATAGACCTATCGCAACAGAAAACCAAACACATAAACATACAAAAACATACTCAGAGGCTCTAAATAAAAATCTGCCCAAGCAGCAGAGACCTCCAAAGCAGACATCCAAGCAACTGCTACCCCACAACAATACCCACATATTACATAGTTCACAAAGTCAGTGTGTGCAACACAGTCACAGCCCTTAAGGTTAAACAACACACCTAATACACTTGTAATAGGTGACTCTGTTGTCAGACACACTGACGTCCCACTCACCAAGCTGAACAAGGAGAAGGTCACTGTAAGCTGCCTGTCAGGTGCCAGGATCTGCCACATAACACAAGCACTCAGGTCACTCCAAAGCAAGTACAAATATGACTCCGTCATTGTCCATGCTGGTGTGAATGACCTGAGATGTACCTCCCTGGACTACATGAAAAGAGACAGAGGAGATCTCTGATCATGTAGCCCAGGCCAGTATGACCCTGACCTTGAGTAGCATCTTACCCTCACCAAGAATGATGCCACAGTATAAAGACAAAATTATCAATTTTAACAACTGGCTAAAGTATTGGTGTCATTCAAAGGGGATCCAGTGTCTGTCAGCCTGGAATGACATGCTCGACAAGCCACGTTGCTTCGCTAGGGATGGCTTGCACCTGTCACCCCTGGGCTTTCAAATACTGGCTAAGGCTCTTGCCACTCCCATAGTGACTTTTTTAGGCAAGGCTCAAAAGACAAACCCACCTCCATAGACAGCACAAAAGAAAAAGAAACTAAGGGTAATGCTGCTCAACGCCAGAAGTCTAAACCTCAAGATGCATGCACTCGAGGCTCTCCTCAGTATGGAGAATATCAATATCTGTGCAGTAACAGAAACCTGGTTCAAGGCTTCCGAGAGCACCCCAGCACTACCAGGTTATACCTCATACCATGCTTTTCAGCCCCAAAACTCGGACCGAACCACAAAAGGAGGGGGAGTATCCATATTCATCAAAGATACCCACACTTCCAGGTTAGTGGCACTGCATGAAGCATCGGAGACCATCCATGTTCAAATAACAGTGGGCAAAACTGCCTTTCAGTTTGTAGCCTGCTACAGACCACCCTCCCAAACTCAGGAACCCCACTCGGCTTTCCTGAGAACACTGGATAATATGAAGGTCTCTCCAAACACCATTATACTGGGTGACTTCAACTACCCAAACATAGACTGGGAGCACTACTCAAGCCCCAACACCCTCGCCCAACGGTTCCTAGAATTTATAAACTTAAATGCTATGGAACAACTGGTCACCACTCCCACAAGAGGGGAAAACATATTGGACCTGATCATCACCAACATGGGGACTCTATGTTCCATACCAGAGGTATACCCCTCATTGGTAAGATATGACCATAAATTAATCTCACTGGACATCCATATCCCGTCCCCACCCCCAGCCAAAGAAACCACGGTGAAGAACTTCTCAAAAGCAAACTTCACACTTCTCAAAACCGAGGTGGAATCCTTCAAAGCCCCCGGGCCAGTGGAACATACGGCCCAAACCGCAGAATCCTTTACAAATGCTTTCTATGGACACCTACAGGAATGCATGGATCATGCTATCCCAAATAAAACCAAGACTCATTCCTCCAAAGGCAGGAGACCTGTCTGGTGGACCCCAGCCATACATAAGCTATACAACAGAAGGAGGAAGCTACTACATGATAGAGCAAAATCCCAAAAAGGGAAGGCATCTCTGATCACTACTAGCAAGAAACTACGATCCCTCATAAAATCATCTAAGGCCAGCTTCGAAAGAAAAACTGCACAAGATGCTAAAGATAATCACAAGGCCTTCTTTAGTTATGTCAGGAACCTGGGTGGAAACTCCCAGATATGCTCTGAGTTAATTCAAAATGACAAAAAATACACTGAACCCACAGACATTGCCAACATCCTGGCAGACAGGTTCAGTGCAAACTCCCCCCCTTCCCCCCAAAAGAGCAAATGTCTATCCCAACAGAGTGTAGTCTTCCTGACATCACAGATGCACAGGTGAGAGATGCCCTCTCCAAAGCAAAAAACACAGCATCAATGGGACGAGACCGTATCCCGGGCTGCATCTTACATGAACTCCAAGAAGAACTGAACCCTCACATAAAGTCACTGTTCAATCTCAGCCTTACTACAGGATATGTACCCAAGGAATGGCGTACAGAAACAGTGGTCCCACTCCACAAAGGTGGTGCCACAATGGACCCCGGAAACTGTTGCCCTATATGCCTGACTAGCCTGGTCTGCAAAGCTATGGAGCGTATCATCAGGAAACTCATAAACAAAGACATTGGGAACCTCCAAACACTGAATCCTACCCAATTTGGCTTTGTTAAGGGCAAATCTTGCCTCTTGAACCTGGTCGACTTCTTTGAAACAGTCACCAAGGCCATAGATGAAGGGAAGGTAGTCTACACAGCCTACCTGGACCTCGCAAAAGCCTTCGACACAATACCCCACTCTGGCATCATAAATAAGCTCACCAGCTTAAATATCAACCCCTATGTCACAAGATGGGTTGCAAACTGGCTCAGGGATAGAACCCACATGGTCAGAATTGCAGGTGCCATGTCAGACTCTAAATCAGTTACAAGTGGCGTCCCACAAGGCTCAGTCCTGGGACCTCTCTTGTTCAGTATATATTTCTCTGAGATACAGGCTAACATGGGAGGACTATGGCTGACCAAGTTCACAGATGACTGCAAACTGGGTGCCATAATCGACTCACCGACTGACACAAGCATCCTCTAATAGGATCTCACAGAGACGGATAACTGGTGCCAGAACCATGGCCTAAAGCTAAATGCCAAAAAGTGCATAGTCATCCCCTTTAGGAAAAACAAAGTGCCCATAAATTACCACATAGGTGGTAATCCATTAAGTACGGAAGAAGTAATTAGGGATTTGGGGACCCAAGTAGATAGCAATCTCTCCTTTGACAATCACGTTACCAAAGTGGTTAGAAAAACCTTCTATATAGCCCACCTTATCACGAAAGGGTTCACATCTAGATCAAGAGAGGTAATTGTGCCCCTCTACTCATCACTCATCAGGCCCATAATTGAATACAGTGCCCCATTTGGGATGTACCTTACCCGACACCTGCAGCAACTGGAAAGATCCCAAAAGTACCTCACCAAGAGGATCAAGGGACTCAAACAGATGCCCTACGCAGTTAGGCTAAAGAAACTCCAGCTCTACTCAGTTGCTTACCGCCTACTCAGAGGCGATCTGTGCCTGACGTATAAAGCCATGTCCAACCCAGAATTAATGGACATGCTCCACCTCAGGAAATCCAAATCCCTTAGAGCTACACGCTCCAGGGACTTAAACCTCAGCATAGAAATAAATATGACATGCTGGAGGGACAGATTCATATCCCAGAGGCTCCCCTCACTCTGGAACAAAATCCCAATCCATGTTAGGCAGAGTCCCTCAATGACCCTCTTCAAGAGAAATCTTGACGAGTGGATGGGAGATTGTAGGCTTACCACTGGGATCTCTTCTGTGTCCCTACTAGACAGAGGCACAGTAAACTAACATCAAAAGGGCTATCTTCTGTGACCTACTATACAGAGGCACAGTCAACTAATCTAAAAGGGTGGCGAAAGCCAAACACACTCTGGCTAGGCTTATAAATGCCCTAGGGCAAATAGCCTAGTATCAACCTATGAACCTATGAACAACATATGAGGAAGGAAGAGGAGGAGGAGCCAACCCTAGAAGTAGTAGGAACAGCACTAAGGAAAATGAAGTTAGGGAAAGCAGCAGGGTCAGATGAGGTCACAGCAGATATGATCAAGATGTTGAGTGAGATATGAGAGAAATGGATGCTGAGGGTACATAGCAACATGGAGCAAAAGGTGTATCGCAGATGCCTAAAGAATAAGCATACTAGTGGTGGTATGCAAGAACAAAGGGGCATCCACAACTGTGGGCAGTACAGAGTTAACAAACTCCTGACAGACTACATGAAAGTTCTGGAGAGGGTAAGTGATAAACAAACATGCAAAGCAGTAGAAAGCAAGATGGGAGATAAGCAGTTTGGATTCAAATCAGGATGCAGCATCACCAACCTAATGTTTGCAGTGAGTCAGATAATCGAGAAGAAGCCAGAGAAGAGGGAAAAATGGGGATTCATAGGCTTGGAGAAAGCAAATTACAAGACTCTAAGAAAGCTGATTTGGGCAGTCCTGCAGTGAGTCAAAGTCCTAGAATCATTAGTAGAATTAGTTCAGGTTATGTTCAAGGACCTAATGTCTCAAGTATGAACATTGTTAGGTCTCACAGAGGGGTTCCCAGTGGGAGTGGGTTGAGCTCCCTGCTGTTCATACTTGTGATGGTTACTTTAACAAATGGGTTGGAGGGGACAAATCAGCAAAAGTTACTGTATGCAAATGATGTAGCATCACAGGAAGACTCTGAGCAAGAACTTCAGCAAAGGATAGTGGAAATGGAATGCAAAACTAAAGACACATGGGACGAAACAGTGTACACATAAAATAGCTGTAATTGCAACCAATGGGAGAAATCAGAAGAAGCTAAGAAATGAGATAGAGGGGAAAATGGTGGAACAAGTTAACAGCTTTGGGGATCTGGTAGGAGCAGTTGAGGAGAATGGAAGTCTGAATGAGGAGGTCAAAGCTAGAATCAGATGGGCTGTAGCCAACACTCTCAGGGTCATAATGTCAGTGGTAGTGTAAGACTGAAGAATGCCAAAGAAGCTGAAAAGTGGGGTGTTCAAAACCTTGGTGTGACCAGTACTACTATATGGTACAAAAACCTGCACAGTAAAGGCTAAGCTGTTGAAGAAGCCAGAGGAGATGGAGATGAAGTGTCTGAGATGTGAGGTAGGATGTACATTGTGGGACAGAAGAAGAAGAAATAAGGACATCAAAGCAGAAGCCAAAGTAGCTCCATCCACAGAGAAGATCAAAGAGAACAGATTATGGTGGTTCAGGTGGAACTAGTTTCAAATTTCAAAAAATACCAAAATCGTGAAATTCAGAATCTCGAGACCACAATGTCGAAAGTCTTATTTGCCGAATGCTGACAATATTGAAACTGGAATTGTTGAAAGGATGGTAATTGTTGTGTAGTATCCTGTGAAATAATATGGTATCTCTTTAAGGTGACAGAGTTCTATAGTGAAAAGGTATAGCAGCTGTTAAGGTAAGAGGCAGTGGTGTGTTGTGTTTGTATGCAGTTGTACGAGGTGTGGAATGGTTGTTCTAGTTACTGCAGTGGAACGGTAAATGTGCTATGGGGACCGGACATTATAGATAAGAATATAGTGGTGGTGTATTAGTTATGTTATTTTTAAGTGTAAGTGTAGTATGAAATGGTATATTTACCATCTTCATTAGTGTATTGTGGTTTCAGAGTTGATTTATTTAATTAGCAGGGGTGTGGGGGTGCAGCCCCCCCCCCACATGAGGGGATGAAGGGGGGCTTGCCCCCTTTCTTAACGTAAAGAAGTAGATGGTTGTTTGTTTATATTGTGTAGTAGTGTAGGGTAGGTAAGTTAGGTTTTGCTTGTTGAGTTTCAATATTATGTGTGTTGATGTTATGAAGATTTGAGATATAGGAGTTTAGGCATTGTGGTCTCAAGATTCTGAATTTTGCAGTTTTGGTATTTTGAAATTTGAAAGTAGATCTGTTCAGGTACATGTGATGAAAAGTAGAAGACAAGCTGGTGATAAAGATTTTGTACAGACAGAAAGAAAGCAAGAGGAAGTGAGGGCATCCAGCAAAGAGGTGGATGCTGCTAGACAGGGGTCCAGGGAAGTAAATAGTGTGGGAAGAAATAGCCAGGGAATTGTTATGGCTAGGCTTGTATAGGCCCTAGGGCTGATAGCCTAGTACCAACCTATGAACCTATGGATGGACTCTGTGAGAGCAGACCAAGGTAGGAGAGTGGCACAGAACTGAGACAGATGGTGGCAGTTGACACAAGACCCCGACTGGATGTAGAAAAATTGGGTTGATGATGATGATTACTGATTTGTTAAGAGCAAGGCAAAACAGCAGTAACAGCAAAGAATCACCTAGGAATATTCTCCTTTGAGTTTTTATCTCTGGGATTATAATTTTCCCTTTGTCATGTTTTTGCTACAAAGTGGTGTGCCACTGTATCATAGTCACTACAATGTAATTGATCAGTGTTGGTAGGCTTAGATACTGCAGCTAT
Source organism: Protopterus annectens (assembly GCF_019279795.1). Classification (NCBI taxonomy): domain Eukaryota; kingdom Metazoa; phylum Chordata; order Ceratodontiformes; family Protopteridae; genus Protopterus; species Protopterus annectens. Next base: position 1,320,360,496 of record NC_056731.1, on the reverse strand, counting down.
CTTAATTACAACCCCAACTGCTGCTGGGACTAGGTACAGCAGCCAGTTGCAGTGCAGCCCCACCTGTTAGTAGGTCTAAGTGCTGTAGCTATAGTGCAGTTCCAGCTGCAGGTAGGACTTGGTAGTTCATCTGGCTGCAGTCCGGCAGCACCTGCTGGTGGAACATGATACTGCAACTAGATGCACTACACCACCACCTACTGGTTGGATTCGCTACTGCAGTTCCTGGCACTACAGCTTCACATGCTGGTGGAACACAGAACTCTAGCCAGTAACAATGGAGCACTACCATCTCCTGGTGGGTTATGGTACTGCAGCCACCTTCAGCAGAACGCCATATGCTGGTGGACTCTGTATTGCATCTGACTGCAGTACAGTAGCACCCACTGTTGGAACTAGGTGCTGCAGTGCAGCATCACTGCTGCTGGGATTCAGTACTACAGACAGCTGCAGTACAGTGTTCCTTGCTGGTGAGACTTGGTCTTTCAGCTGGCTGCAGTACAGCATCACTTTCTTGTGGAAGTGGGTACTGCACTTGACTGCAGTACAACACCTCCTGCTCATGGGACTAGGTACTGCATCTGGCTGCCTACAGTGCCATTCACTGGTGGTACTCAGTACTACAGCCAGCTACAGTACAGTGCGACCTACTGGTGGGGCATGGTGCTTTAGCTACCTACAGTGTAGTGCCAAATGGAGGTTGATATCATTATTGCAGCTATCTGCAGTATGGCACCATTTGCTGGTGAGATTCAGTACTGCAGCCAGCTGTAGTCCACTACCAGCTTCTAATGAGACTTGATACTGTAGTATAGCCTCAGCTGCTAATGGGACTAGGTACTGCAGTCATCTGCAGTACAACTCCATATTGTTGCTGGGGCTAGGTAGTGCAGCTGGCTGCAGTGTATCCTTATCCTTTAGATGAGACATTAAACTGAGGTCCCATTTGTTTGAGTTGGTGGTAATTCCCAATGGCCTGACCAAATGTTCCCTTGTAGTGTAAATACCACCTTGGTTCTCCCCTGAAAACAGGCTACTATTCTAGTGGGACTAACCTCATCAACAAAAGACAAATAAAATAAAAATAAACAAATTATATTGTTATAGAACATTTACTAGTGATTATCAATCTACTTCCAACATGTGTATGCTGATATATGGTTTCAACGCTCAACGTTTCCAATTCTGACAATAATTTATCCTAAACAACCTTCTCCATTATATTTCCACAACAAGAAAGTAAGCTTATAGGTTTGTATGATTCTTTGTTTGTTCTATTTCTCTTTCCCTTTAGGATTGATTTAACAAGTGAATGTTTCCAATCTTCAGGAATCTCCTTTCACTTAAATGACTTAGTAAATAAATGAAATAATGGTACTGTAAATTTATGCTGAAGTGTTCTCAGGTCATCATTACCAATTCTGTCTCTTCCTAGTGCTTTGTTTAAGGCCAGTTTGTGGAGATCTTTATTTATTTATTTATTTATATTTGTTAATCAGGTTAGTCCAACTGAGCCATATTTTTCCATATAATCAAATTTAATTTCAGTATCTGAAGTTACCTGGATATTACTAGGACAATTTATTTTCCCCATTGTGGAACTAAACTGTTTTGCATAATATTTTATAAATATATCTGTATAACACCTGTTGTGTTCTAGATTAAGTTTTAAAATCTACACAAAGTTTATCAACTTATATATTTTTACTCCTACAACATCTTCGTCACCTGCTGGCATGATTCAATACTACAGCCAACTGCAATCCACTATCAGCTGGTGGTGGGAATCGGTACTACAGCTGATTGCAGTCCAGTGTCATCTGCTGGTTGGACATGGTAGTGCAACCAGATGCAATCCAGGGCCTTCTGCTGTTGAGACTTGATACTGAATCTGGCTGCAGTCAAGTGACATCTGCTTGTGAGACTCGATATTTGAAACACCGGCAGTACAAAGCCACCTATTACTGTGACATGGTACTGCAGTAGGCTGCAGTCCAGCACCACATGCTGGTAAGACTCAGTATGGAAGCGGATATACTGAGTCCTACCAGCAGGACTCAATAATGCAGCCATCTACAATATAGCACCATCTACTTGTGGGACTTAGTACTATGCCAGCTATAGTACAGTGCCACCTGCAAGTGAGACTCAGTATAGTAGCTGCCTGTAGTACACATCCACCAGCTGGTGGTACTAGGTACTGTACCTCTCTGTAGTACAGTACCACCTGCTGGTGCAGTACAGTGCCACCTGCTGGTGTGACTAAGTATTGCAGCCAACTTCAATACATTGCCAAGTGCTGATTGAATTAGATATTGCAGCCAGCTACAGGATTGTGCCACCCATAGGTGGTACTAGGCACTGAAGCCAGGTGTTGTGTAGCAACAGGTCTCCTTCATAATGTCAGCTTACCATTTCATCAATATTCAAATCAGCCAGACAAAAACATTGGAAGTTTACAATCACGAACTCTTGGAACATTGTATTTTCCCTCTGGGAAAGTAACCACTTGGCCGCCATGGTAAACTTGCCCTTTCTCCATTGTAGTGCGATCTCGGAGTTGGTATATTTAAGTAGGGAGGGGTGCCCCCCACATTGGAAGTGTGGAAGGTGAAGCCCCCACTTCAGTGGGTGTAATTTGTTTCTGTTTGTAATGTTATCATTGCTGGCCAAGTGGTTACTTTCCCAAAGAGGAAATATGATGTTCTGGGAGTTCATGATTGCAAATTTCTTACATTTTGGTCTCACTGCTGTGAACATTGACAAAATGGTAAATCAATGTTTTAAAGTAATAATATAAGTCCCATAAACAGGAATGTGGAGGCTTGATAAATTGAGCGTACACTTCACTAGTGCTAAAACAACACCACTCCGTACCAATGAACGTGAATCCAGACGAAAAAAGCAAACTATACCACAGGAGGAAAAATCCACACAACTCCAGAGTGCCAGGAACGTTCTTTATTCACATGCAGTAAGCGCTTTCACCAAAAACGGCTTCATCAAACTGTTAGCTGAAAAAAGTTTCTCTGTCAATCCCTTTAATGGAGTTCAAGATGATGGATAGACTTGGAAAGTGCATATTTTCTTCAGTGACCTTTGGTTTTAGGTCCCTGAATTATTTACGCACTTTACAAAGCTGCAGGAGGATTTGACTAAGGAGCTGTCCAAATCTGTCTTGGAATCCATGTTTGTGGAGGACTATAAGAGGTCATCTACACAGCTGGCTGTTCTATTATCCATTTCCAATGCATCGTTGAGGGTGTCATCCCATGCTGCATATATAATATTTCTCATTTCACAGTCCACATACGTCTTCAGATGATACATACGACCAATGAGGGGATGTTTAAAGCAATTGCTGGAATCATTAAACGAACATGCCTTACACTTTTTCCAGTGAAAAGTGCCCATTCTAGAGGCTGGTTTTCAGCAATCAGATCCTCCTTTGTAACATAAAAGCCTTTTCAAATTCAGTTTATTCTTAAAAAGGAAAATCTGGGAGTTTTGCCAACTATATACCTTAGTTGGTCTGTGGTTAGCATCTTCCACAGTTCTTCTTAACAATCTCACATATGGTAGAAATGTCATTACTATGTGTTAATAAACATCTTAAGCTGCTAGATTCTCTAGAATTCATGTTTGTTCCAATCTCAATGTTTTTCCATTTTACTGAGATATATGGTTTTCCCTTAGTTCTCCTTTGATTTTTAACTTTCTGTATCCCCTGTTGAATCTCTGAATCTGTATACCCAAGGGGTAGTAGATTCTCCTTCAGTTGTCGTACTTCATAGTCATGTACCTGTTCATTAGTACACAGCCTTGATGTACATAGAATTCATGTTTGTTCCAATCTCAATGTTTTTCCATTTTACTGAGATATATGGTTTTCCCTTAGTTCTCCTTTGATTTTTAACTTTCTGTATCCCCTGTTGAATCTCTGAATCTGTATACCCAAGGGGTAGTAGATTCTCCTTCAGTTGTCGTACTTCATAGTCATGTACTTGTTCATTAGTACACAGCCTTGATGTACATAGAAATTTGTTACTGATTATCTGCAGATAGACATGTCCAGGATGCATGCTCATTCTATGTAAGGTGTGGTTCCTCCAGCAGTCTTTCCTATATACATACGTATTAAAATTCCCTTCATTATCCAATAGAATGGTCACTTCAAAAAAATCAGTTTCATTCTTTGAACTTCGTACTTCAAATTCCAAAAATGCTGTTGTACTTTCCAAATAATTTACTTATCCTTATTTTACTCAGCTTTTATTTTACTTTGGTTTTACAAAATTGTTTTGGCTTGAATAAAGAACTTTTTATGTGAATTTTTATTGAATAAGATCATAACACATCTCTCCATGGTGATACTGCATCTTTCCACATAACAATTTTGCTATTTTAGCACCGCAGTCTTCAGCGAACCTGAAGCCTTTGCTTTGTTTTGCTTTCGGTGTTGTTTTTTGACTTCTGTTCGCACATGGAAGACAAGGTGGATATGGAACCTATGTTATCTTTGGATAATGAAAATAGAGGTAAGTCTGCTTTGTTTAATGTTAGCAAAACACTACCTAATGTTTCTGTCAATCAAGTTAACGCACTGCTAAAAGTGAATTTGAGTAATGCTGCTACCGAAGATTTGGAAATGCCCCTTTTGCTTGTCTGGTCAGGATAAAACAGACAAACATTCGTGAGTTAAGTTCAAGCAGCTTTATTACACACAAACACATTAGAAATGAGGCTTTGTGACTTAAACTTAAGTAAACTTATAAACTAACTGACTACCACACTCATACATGTTAATACTCTGGCTGTTCTTTCAAAATGGCACTGCTGCCTGCACGTGCTCAGTATTTATATGAACATGCTACATCTGGAAATGCTTCTTAAAGGTACATACACACGCTCTGTTCTACGCCCTCCCTCTTTGAGAAATAGTCCCTAGACGAAATGACAGTATTTCATGACATGCAATTTACAGAAATGATATTTTGACATGCAGTTATACAAAACTAATTATATGACATGCAATTATACAAAATCAGTCACATAAAACAATTATGTCCAGGTTGCTGTGTATTTTACACTAGGTCTAGAAATACAACCTGACTGTGTAACATAAAAGACAGAATTGGATCTAGAAGGGACGTGGCCAAGGATGAACACAGGATAGCAGCAGATTTCTTCAGCTCCACCAATTTCATTACATTGACAGGAATTAATTACTTAAAAAATTAATTTTTGAAGTAATTTTCTTTCTAAATATGTTTGTTTTATATAGTTCTTGAACTATATCTAAAAAAGAAAGGAAATCTTAATAATATTCCTGTCAGAAATTACTTTGGAAATTTTCCTGTCAGTTTATCAGTCTGAAATGAGTTCCAGTAAGACAAATTCTCAAGACTCCAGCATCAAGAAAGAACTTCAGTCTCTGATAATTATAGTCCAGCAACTTACTGCTAAGATGGATAAAATGGATACTAAAATAGACACTTTCATAGAAAAAACTACAAAACAAATAGACTTGTTACATATGGACCTGCAACAACAGAAGATCCAGATGACAGGCATAGAAGAAGCTGTGAATTACATGGAAAATAGAATACAAGAAGAGAAAATCAACATTGAGTTTATGCTGAAACAAAATACACATTTACAAACAAAGCTGGATGACCTGGAAAATAGATCTAGGCACAGTAACATTAGGATTTTTGGACTGCCATAAAATATT